>NW_008624204.1:7677-13773 GCF_000691845.1 Merops nubicus | reverse complement strand
CTTCCAGATCTGCCCTTGGTGACTATAAAGAATAATTGGCCCCTGTCCTCTCTTTATAACAGTCCTTTACAAATATGCAGACAGTGAGGTTTCCACCCAGTTGCCTTTCCTCTAGACTGAACATGCCTGGCTCTCTTAGCATTTCTTACAGGACTTAGTGTCTACTGTCACCTACTCTTACCCCTTCCTTGCTTCCCCTCCAGCCTGCCAACTATCTTCTTAAAACCACTGCACCCTGAGAGGGGTGGAACACCACAACCACAGCCAAAAGGACCGAGCAGAATCACCTGTGGGTCTTGCAGACCGCAGGGAGAGGCTCCTGCAGGATCCCCACATCCCCTCCCTCCCCTCTGGAGATTTTGGACACTCCGTGTACGAAGATCCCAGGGCTACTTCCACTGGGACTCTCCAGCCCCTGACCCTCCCAGCAGGGCCCCTGCTCTGCTCAGCACTTCCCTGTGCTCCACCTGCTGCTCTTGTCTGGTCACAGCCGCTTCTCCTGCGGCCCTGGCTGGGCTCCTGCACAGCTCCCTGCCAGGCCCCAGCGCCCACTCCGACAGTGCTGAACAAGCCCCTTCTCCTCCTCCTCCTCTCCCCTCCATGTTTACATTCTCGAGCACACACTTTAAGGCAGTCATCACATCTCTCTTTTAATTGTCATTTGGCCAAGCTAAATGTAATTAGTTACTTTAATCTTCCCTCTTAAATCAATCCCTCCAGCATCTTAATCATTTTTGTTGCTCCACTGAATTTGCTCTAATTTGTTGCCATCTTTGGGGCACCAAGTTCTCCAGAAAGCACTCAGTAGCCTGGGTGCACTCAGGCCAGACACACGGAGCAAACATGACTAGAATCACGTGGAAAGCATCCCCCTGCTCCAAGATGCAAGACTCCTGTTTACGTAGCCCAGAAACCACATCAGCCTCTTTGCTGCCGCATTGTACTGTGAGCCCATATCTCATTTGCTAACCAGTGTAACCCCAGTGTTATTTCTGGCATTACTGCTTTCCAGGGGTGTACCTCTCATCTCTGCTTTCTTTCCGAGTGCAGTCTGATTTTAACTCCTACTATTCAATTTATTATCCACTCTGCTAATCCCCAAATCCTATTCTGAGGTATGACTGCTTAGCCAGCTATGTATCTCAAATCTCTTTGATTTCCAGAAGAAATACTCTCACAAAGTAAAAGGCGCAGGGTTTGGCATCAGCAGTGAAGTCAAGGCACATCCCTAAACTCACAAGACAATGCAGGTTTCCCACACGCCTGTTCCCAGCACCAGTCCCTCACCAAAAGCTGTCGGAGGGTGTTCGTAGGCTGCGCTTCAGCCGGGGCAGCACTGGCGTTGTGCCACTGCCTGTCAGCTCTGCACCAGCCCCGCTGCTCCTGGAGACAGCAGCCACCCCCGAGGACCCAAGCAAGGCCTGTGAGAGCTGGCAGCACCGGGCAGGTGCCAGCTGAGCATCACCCAAACCCATCGGTGCTGGGGAGCAGTTGTGTACGCTGCCGCTCTCCCTGAGCTCCCTCAGGGTGGCCGTGGCACCTTAACAGCCTGCCCATCAGCTGCACATCAGCCTTCTCTGAACTGTGTGTGGAAGGCTCCCCTCCTCCTTCATCCCAAAGGCAGGGGGAGAGGCTTCTTCAAAGCCTTTCTGTGAGACACCACACTGGTGCAAAGCACCCCAGGAGCTGCCAGGCACTGGGCACTCACAGAAGCAGGACTGGGGTGCAAAGATAAGGTTTTTTTTTTTTTTTTTTTTATGATGCAGAAGAAAAAAAATCCTTCCTCCTTCTCCAAACCTTGTCCCTCTGAAATCTCCTCAAAAACTCTACCTCACACCAGCACAAACACCCCCCAGCAACTCTACAGATAGAAGAGCCCCCAGCAGCTCCCAGACTGCCAGAGGCGGGGTGGTTGTCCCCCCCAGCCGCTGCCCGCAGGGTTAGGTGCAGAGGGAGAGCTGGCCCTGGGCAGAGCTGGTCACCCCACGGTTGCTGAGCTCTGGGGGGAGACAGGGCTCAGCTCAGTCCTGCTTCTGCTGGCCACACGGCAGCCACAGCTCAGCGGTGTCTAGAGGAAGCAGGTCAGGGTCCTTGCAACTGTGCCTCTGGCTGTGCCTGTGCCAGTCCTGCGCTGGGCCCAGATGAAGGGGGGCATATCCACCCACACCAAACGGGCTGTGCCACCAGTTTCCCTCTCCCCAGAAAACAGGGGAGAATAAAGTATAGAGTACTCCCCCCCAGCCTTCCCCATGCAAATGCCCTGCTAGTGCAGGTAAATTTATGAGTCAGTTCTCAGCTCTCTCTGTACCCCATAGTCCAGCCTTTCCCAGGACCAGAACCCAATTTACTGCCAGTGAAAGTCCAACGAGGTGCATAAATCTGCTCTCCTGCCACCACTTATTCTCGTGACCCATGTCAGCCCACTTCCTCCTCGCCAGCAGCAAGAGGCTTTCTGTTTAACTTTTCAGTCCCATGTGCCAACAGAAGGAAGCTAGGGAAGAGGCTCAGCACAATTCGAGTCACTTGGAAAGCTGCAGTCTGTGTGAGCTGCCTGGATTTATGACAGCCACTAGAGCCACCACAAAGATCCTCACTACAGGTAACAGGATCAGTCTGAGCAGAGGGAAAACAAAGGGGACTGAATCAAAGTACAAAACTGCAGAGTAACCCCGTTTGGATATTCAGGAAGGGTGAGAAGGTGCAGCTGCATGGGCACCTCTCCCACCTGCACACCGTGCGCCTGCCTGGCGTGCGACTGCTCCTCGCAGGAGACTTGTCTACAAGACCTTGGGGTCCTTCTAACCTGTAGAGACAGACCAGACCTCTGCATGCATCTAGAGGAGAGGAGCTCCAGCCAAACCACCTGACTGTACCTTCGGGCACACACCAGAGAGGAACACTTTCTGCCAAATGCTGATCAGCATATACTAGATCAGCTCAGCCAGGATGGAGAAGGTCAGCTTGGCTTCAGCCTACGAGGAGCTGACCATGGCCAAGAAAACCTTTGTGTCGCTCTTGCCATCTTGCTCTAGCCAGCAATGAGACAATTCCCAACTACACCTTCCCCAGGCCCTCCCGCTCTGCACCAAGGAAGGCCACTCTCAGTGCACTGCACTCAGGGCCGTACAGCTCTTCCACAGTGTGCCCTGCTCATTGGTACGAGTGTGTAACACTCCAGTTCCAGACCCACGGAGAGGCACAGCTGCAACATGCTGCTGCCAGGTGAAATCTGCCTTCCCCCCACCTTGCTGTGCTCATCCTTCATCGAATGGATGATTTCCGGATGCTTTATCCAAGTCCTGTGTTTCTTTAGCTAGTGTAATAAATGTGGCATTTCAGCAAAGCCAAGGCTCAAGTTCAGTCTTTTTGCATAAGAACTTCTCTAAACCCCCAGGCTTCACCTAAAGAACGTGCAGATTTGTCATAGCCAGGAGGAGCACTGGTCCAAACACTGTCTTTCTGCCCTCTCCTTTACGTTCACTAAACATGTAGACATCCCCTAACAAAGGAAATCAAGAGTTTTAAAGGGAATTTAGGTCTTTAACTCTCTTTTTTCTCTCCCTCTGGACCTCCAACAGTAAAATCAAATTCTATGGTTTTCCACCAAGTTTTGTCCTGGAATTTTTAAACCTTCATTTTATATTACTCTCTCAAAGCCATTCAGATTATGAGAAAACACCATTAAGTTTCTTTTAAAATCTCAAATTCTGTTTGAATGGAAATTTCATCTATGCCAGATACAGCCATTTTAAGCAGTTCTTACCAGAGAGTCATTGATTTTTCTCCTCCAGGCACAGTCCATGAGGATTTGGGGGAGGAAACTTGAAACAACTTAATCTGATCCCAAACCTGAATGTCAACCCAATTCTGTGCTTACTTATTCTGTTTTATACTGCAGGAAAAGCAAAACATTAGGCAGTCAAGAAAACACCTGAATATGTGTACAGTAAAAAAAAGTTGATGAATCTGTTGGTATCCTTAAAAATCACATCATTTAATGTTTGGAAGACAAGGAAATCATCCAGTACGAACACAAAAAATAACACCCATTGTATGCAGCTAACATCAAGGATTTAGGCAGCATTCATTGCAGGCTTCGAAACAGCAACCGAGGCAGCACCTCAAGGGCTCTTTAAGATTTTTCTCAGATGACAAATTGAACGAGTTTATAAACAATAATACTTCAAAATGAAGCTGATTCAAAGAAATACTGCGAGCCCCTCCATCTCGTGCCACAGAACAGGCACCTGAAGTTGATCTGTTCCTCACCACAGCCACCGCCAAGACTCTGCCCAGCTTCAGAGGGACAGTGGCTCTGGCCCCTGGGCTGCAGCTACACCTGGGTGTAGTTACACACTGCAGTTTGTCCTGCTACAGCTGCCACACTACAGCAGCACAGCAGACTGTCACCTCAGAGCAGAGACATGGACTCTGCACTTCCCTATGCACTTAGAAGGACATGGTTGGACTGCCAGGGCACACACTCTCTCTGATTTTCTGTTTAGTTTGATTTTTATGCTTCATCATGCAAGCAATATTTCCTTTTGAAACATCTGCCTTAGTGGAGATGGGCAAAGCTTCTCAATGCATGCAGGCGAGGAGGCACAAAGACGTGTGATTAAATGTCACCCTTACGCCAGCTCCCTCCCGGGACACGGCGCCTGCAGAAGCAGCAAGCTCTGGCCATCTCTCCTTAGCCTTCCTGCAGCATCCCGGGGGCCAGTCCTCTGTGGGGTGCCAAAGACCAGCCCTACGATACCTGCTTGTGTCAAGGGACCTCACATGCCAGCTTGCCACTCTCTGGCTTGACATTAACCTCAGAGGAGCCCAGCGACTGTGGCTGGGCTGGGCTAGATGGACACTGCTGTTCCTTGCTGATTCAAATCATGTTTGGGAGCCACTCACATCAGACCCAGACTGAGGGGTCCCACGCCCCCACACTCAAGAGAGGGACTATCAGGTACCCAATTTTCTTACAGTGGAAAAATACAAGACTGAGGACTAGGGATTAGGAGACTCTGGGTTCCTCCTGGGCCGTGACTGTTTTCCAGACTGGGAGGTGAAAGAGGAATAACGTAATACAACTCCTGCCTTTTCCAGCCTCCAGCCCTGTGCATCCTTAACATGCATACACACAGAACAAAAGAGACTTAAAAGCCTTTAGGAAGCTCACTAATGTAGGCTGCCTCTATAGTCAGTAGGGATTGGCTTTTCCAGAGGGCAAGCTGGAGCACATCCACCAGGCTTCTGCTCTGCGTACTGCCCTTCGAAGGACACCCCTCTTCCCCCATGGACTCCCTAGAGATCCTCTGGAAACAAGTCTCCCATAGCTAGTGTTAGCTTCTGGAAAAACTCCCCTTTCCATAGAAAGGTCAAATATCTCACCGAGCTCATAAAAGCAAACGTATAATGAACAACAACAGGGGATGTACCAAGGGATACAAACTGCATGAATGACAATCCCAAGCGGTTTTAAAGACCTAGAGACAACTTTAAATAGCTCTGTGCACATGACAGAAAATGATAAAAAATTTCATTGAAGCAATAACTCTGGTTTCCTGTCACAGAGCCTCTACGGTTCTCATCCCTCATCCTTGGTTTAAGAGCATTTGCTTGAGGATCAGGTCTTCGGTTCTTGTGAAGTCACCTCCTCTTGTCACTTTTCCTCCCACCTGGAGATAGCACTGGAGCTGGATACTAAATTAAACATTTTGTCATCACTAGGAAACACAAACGCATCCAAAGCCGAAGGAGAATGAACAAACCTGCACTGCCTAATTTGGAAGGAGAATTAGCTCCCATGTCTGCCGCATCTCAGAGGACTCCACGGCCTCTGGGCTATGAAGCCTGCTTCTCCACTTCTTTCATGCTGAAGTAATCTCCCTTTAAATAAGTAATTACTTTATATCGGGCCAAAGAACCAAACTACCTCCACAGCCCAGTCGTTAGAGCACTCCCTCTCCAGCACAATGAATAGGCATTTATACAAAGTAGAGCTGCTCCAACTGGAAAAGCTCCAGCTGAGAAAGCATTACTGCAGAGGACCCGGCAGGCTGGGCCCTCACGTTGGCTGGGACAGCCCTGGGGACAAGTCCC
>NW_008624204.1:0-7646 GCF_000691845.1 Merops nubicus | reverse complement strand
CAGAGCAGGAATGCATCACGCAAAGCCAGCTCCCTTCCTGCTCCCCAGGGTTCACCAGCTCTTCTGGGCTCTTCTTGGCTTTTTCGTGAAAGCTCTTCAAATGTTCTCCTTCATTTCAGTGCAGAACTCACAAAATCTATTCTTTCTTTTTTTTTTTTGGGCAGGGAGGGGAACAGTAAAGCCATTCCCTGCCACATTCACCCTTTTACAAACCTCTCCTGTCATAAACCTTAATCACCAACTCTGACTTCCAAAGCTGAAGTCAGGGATCTCTGACAAGCTGTGAGCAAGAAACACGATTTTACCTCAATGTCCTAACAAAAAGAAGTCTGAGTATTACAGCAAGGGATGCCATTAACCAGCACTCATCTCCTATTGTGTACCTCCCCGTTTCTGAAAGTTATTCCTCCCTCCAGTAAAAATAACCCATTGCACAGAAGTGGCTGTTCATGTAAGACACCTGCTGCGGGCATCCAGCTCCTGCCTCAGAGAGCACCGAGCACAGACACTCAGCTCCTGCAAACTCCTCTGAGCTCTGAAGTTCAGAGAGCCTTTTAGTCCCTTCACACCCCATTAAAACGGTGCAAATTAGAAGTGGATAAAGCATGATCCTTACAGCTCTCTCTGAATCCCTGGCTTGAAAGTTTGCAAACTTTCAGGGATTCAAAGAGAGCTTTCTGTAGGAGTCACTGTGTCTTTCAAGGCAGCCATCCCAGAGCGATCCTATTTTTCTAAGCTACTTAGTTTTTATCTCCTCCTGTTTAGAGGACAGGCCCCCCATCACGTAATGAAATGATTGCAGTGTCTTTTCTGAGATTCCATTTATGCTTTTGTGGCATTTAATACTTTGTTACTTCCAGATGGAGCCTTAAAAGCCTCCTCCCAGAATACTCAAATACGTGGCACCTCAGACCACATCGAAGCTGCTTTTATACTTTGACTTGGAACATTTCAGGCCACTATCTTTGCAATTTTAATTATATATAATAGTCACCTTTTCAGCAATAAATTAAAGGGTAATTTCAAGTTGCACCAAAAACGTGGAGAGCTCAAGAGGAGAGATTGTGAGAACAGATTATGTCATTCCGTTGCTTTCATTAGTCTCTCCCTTGGGAATTGTCAGCCTCTGATGTTTCAGCTTGCCTCTCCTGAAACACGTCTGACACGGAGGAGTCTCCCCCGAGATGCTCAGGCCACTGACTACAGCAGCTAGCAAGAACAGAGAGTTTTAGAGGAGGAGAGGGAGAGAGAGGGGTGCAGGGAGACGCAGACCCCTCCCACGTGTCTTCCGTGCCTGCGTGCGAGCAGCCACGAGCTGCTGCATTTTTGTGCATTTCTTCTGCCACAACACGCTTCAGACGCATCTCTCAGCAGGGTCCTGTGACAGAAATTCCCCAGCAATCCAATTGTTTGCAATTAATTAACATCCCACTTTACCTGGCACAAGGAAGTCACAGCAGCGGCCCCTTCTCCGTGCTCTTGGGAGCAGCACCCCTGCACCTCTCCGTGCAGCAGCAGAGCCGTTCCTCCTGCTGCACAGGCTTCAAAACCACCTGCCCCAGCTGCTGTGAAGATTTGGGATTGCCCTTGGAATCAGGGCCAGCTTTAGGCTCCTGGAAGGTCTTCTGTAATTCATTTCCAGGTGATAGTCACTTAGGGCCTTTGCTTTTCAAGTTCCAAACAGCCACTGTGTATCTCCAGGACCTCATTCCCAGCTGAAGTCCTGTCTGACAAAGGGAAACCACAGTCCCTCCTTATGGCAGACGACCACCTTTCACCCACCCACATCCCCCTGTGTGCTGTTCATGGCCCACAGCTGGAGGCATGCACGGCCACTGCCTCTGCAGCCACCACCAGGCTATTATGACTATCACCTGAAAACAATTTTCTGTTCATTAGGCACTCAGCTGTGATGTAGGACATGGCATTTCTGCTAGTAAATTACCAGCAGGTTCATGACACCAAATATTATTTGTCTCAGCTGGCTCTTAGTAACCATCTCACCTCGGAGTCTGTTTTGAAATACTGGACTTAATAAGTTTTACATTGGTTTCTCTGCAAAATCCTTCAAATTCTTCAGAGGTCACAGACGCAAGAAATTACATGCACATGAAGGAGTTGTGTGCGTTGGCTCCTCAGCAGTGCATGGCAACCCTAACTAAGAGATTAGGAGAAGAGGTGAAATAAAAATGTTAAATCCAAGTGTAATAAAAAGAGAGAGCTTATCACGTCATTCCCTCCCCTTGAGTCTGAGTGTGTCCTGGACACCGCTACAGAAAACTCCTGATTCTTACAAAAAAACACCAGAGGTCAGGATTACATGCTTGTTGCTCTGAGAAAGAAAAAAATCATGTAATCCCCCAGCAAGGCTGTACCACAGCCTCTGCTTCTGCTGATGCACAGGAGGATACAGACTGGCGTAGGCTTTAGGCCACTCAGCACGGTCCCTGTGCTGGCCAAATTCACAGTCTCAGACTGACACTTTCAGCCTCCTCAGCTACTGATAAGGGAACCTCTACTGACTCAAAGCTGGGACCCCCCTCTTTGAACCCATCAACAGAGCCACGCACCCAAACCCCAGCCAGACACAGACAGCCCCTCCAGCTCAGAGCACAGCGAGGTGTGACTGCAAACGCTGGCTAGTAAAGCCATGATTCTCAGAAACCAAAATGCTTGCGGCTGCCCAAATCTCATTTTATCTTCTGGAAGCAGCAGAGGTGAGTACAGAAGGCACCTTTAAACTGTAGCTCATCTTGCAAGACAAAAGAATGACATCATGGAGCAGCACAGTGTGTATTTTCAGGTCATTCAGTGTGTGATGACACACGTCACCTCCCCTCGCAGCCTCGGGTTTTGGCACCCCAGCTATTCAGAGGCTGTGACAGTGTAAAACCTGGACAGCAATGGCTACAAACCAGTGAATCTTCTCACCGAGAGGGACTTGGGCTCAATGCAGAACAGGCCACCTTATCTCAGGATTCAAGAACTCCACTTGCAAAAGCTAAAGCACTGCTCAGACGCAACAGGGCTGTGAGTCTCTTCTGCACAGATCTCTGTACTGAAGCTCTAGCTGTCCCCAAGACAGGATGAGCTGTCACAATGTACCAAAGGTTTTGAAAACCAGACATTTCTGGGGAGCTCCTAATATGTTCAAGCTGTGCCACCAGTCAATAGCATGGTCTTGACTCCTACAGGTACCGTATGAGCTTTGGAGCACAGGCCCAAATCCACTCAGATGGGGAGGTTTTCCTCCAGTGGGGACTGTCAGTCCCTCACTCCTGCACACAGAACAGATCTATCTCATTATCTTTCCTCCAAAGTTGTTTGATTAGGCATGCAAATATCATGATCTATGGTGCACTGGAGACAGACTTTATTAGATACTAAATCCTGATAGTTCAGCACCTACACCCAGCCTTAAATGTCTTCAGTCACAACCACTCTGCCACGTTTATCAGCATCTTCTACTGTCGCTAAGTCATTATTGCAGTAAACATTTAATTTGATGTTTAATCTGTATTCTCTCTGCTTCATCTCAAACTCATTTATTTCCTGATCTGTCCTCAGTGACTAATGAGAATAATTGGCCCCTGTCCTCTTTCTGTAACAGTCTTTTATGTATCTGCAGACAGTTAGGTATCCACCCACAATTGTCTTTCTCCAGACTGAGCTTGCCTGGCTTTCCCAACCTTCCTTCACAGGTCTTGTTTCCCTGATCTGTGATCGCTGTCTTTGTTCACTCCCCCACGCTCTCCCCAGTCCCTCCTTCTCCTAGAAGAGCAGCCCCCAACAAAAACACAGTTATCTGTGCAGGGCTTAACCACATCTTGGTAGGCACAAGCCTCCACCATTCTGAACACAGCAGGACTCTCACGTGGGCTGGACAGCAGATCCAGCAGAGGATGGTGATAGCTAGAGTGATTCATTTCTTCATCAGTGGTTCAAATCCAGACTGGGAGCGTAGTAAGCAGGAACCGTTCCCTTCCACAACTAGATAGCTACACAGGGATGAAGTAGTGTAGCCTGACTGCTACCCTGGGGAGTAGCTCATGAGTTTGTCACATGGAGAGTGGACATGAGCTCCTGTGTGCCTAGCATGCCAGGGGTGAGAGGAAGGGACAGAACAATGTCGCAGATTACTCGTGTCAGACAAACAAGTGGCCCTACAGCTGGTTTTGTGGGTGACCAATCAGCAGATACAAGCCACCAAACAGACAGTGAAGACCAAATTCCCATGTTTCCTCTAAAAGTGTTTCTTCCCTAAAAATGTTTCACCACAGCCATGCACACCAATATTAATGACACTGTATCTGCTCTGGCAGTACAGAAGCATCTTCAGTGTTCAAAGCTGGCAACCTAATATTTTACCCAAGCTACTTTCAGTCACTCTTTTCAGTGTTGAACCCTCCTCATAGATGGGGTTAGAGGTACAGGGAGTGAGTGCTGCAGAGGCCTCACCTTAGTATCCCTCTCACTTTGAGCCTGTAGCCACATTCTCATTCAAAATTTCTTTCACCCCAGATGCAATCCACCTGTACCGGTGGCTCTGAAACATGGTCTTTGACTGCTTGCGTTAGAAAAGGAAGAGACACACCCAGCATCCTTTACAGCCTGCAAGCACCTTCTGTGTTAGGAAGTATCAGCTGAAAGTGAGTCTCACACGTACCCTTTCCTTCTCCCCTCTTTCAGCGGCACTCAGTACAGAAAGAGCAGTATTTTTACTCCCCTTGTATCAAGTTTATTCAGTGTATCTGTAAAAATTAAAGGAAGAGAAGCCAGTTCCTCCTCCTGACTAGGGCCAGTGTTCTTTCCTGCTTCTAAGAGAACACTAAACAAAAAGCAGCTTTGACTCAAGAGGTCCAGATTAGCCACGGATTGCATTGACTTGAACACAGCACAGTCTGCACACTGCCGATGCCACATCTGTGTTCCTGAGCACAGAGCAAGGTGTTTTTCGTGGGCAGCTGACCTCAGGCACACGAGGTGTGCTGTCTGGCTTGCACAGATCACCACTGTGCACTCACCACACGCCGATGCACGACTCGCCAGGAGCTGCAGGTCTGCGGCTTAGGGGAGCCAGGAGCTCTTGAACTGCCCAGGGTGGGCTCACTTGGGTTTTTTCTTCCCAACGTGAAAGGCAGCTTTGACATTTAACCCCACTGGGTCAGTGTCCTGCTTCCCAGGCAGTTAGCACCACGCCAATAATTCTGCCAGAGCAAGTGTCAGTCCATATCCACCAGGAGACTCCTCTCCCACCTCCAGATGAACAGAGCAGCAAGAGGGGTAAGTCAGAGGGATGGCAGAGCCACCTTTGTGGCTGGGGAAAGGGTCCTGTTAGTTCCTACCCTGACACACTTGGCTGAACCAGAAACACAAGACTCAGAAGAAGGAACAAGGTAGTGGTAGCAGGAGGACCATGCTTAACTTTAAATATCTTTTTTTCCTCTGGTTCCCCTTCCACATATTTCAGTGCTGCGATCCCCAAACCACCATTTCACCGCTTGCAGGGAGGCACCCAGGGCAGCAGCTAGTCCGTCTGACTGCGGCGAGGCAACAGAACTAGTAAGTTGATTCACTGTGGTTTAAAGAATTCTTGTGGATGGGTGAGTGGAGGATGGATCAGTGAAACTGCAAGTAACTTATCAGCCATGTTCCTCCCAACCGCTCCCTGTTTTTCTATCAAGTGTAAATACACCCCGAAGAAGGCTAAGCAGACAATGTCAGAAGAATCAGGCAGCCCCAGGGCCACGCCGTCAGGCAGAGTGGACACACCAGCATCCCATTGTAGATGAAGCAATGACGAAGGAGCTATCTCTCTCCAAAAGATCATGTAGTCCTTCTCTCCTATTAACTAATCCACTTCTTTGGGATAAACTGTGGCTTACACCAAAAAAAACAAATATATATATATGTAATTATAAAAAACCCTCTACATATTGTCCAGCTGCAAGATAACTCTCCTTTCCCACTGCCCACCAGGCCATGCTGATGAGCAGAGCAGAGGCAGTGCAGAGCTGTGGCCTCCCTAAAGGCCGAGCAGTAACGCCCCAGGGACCAGCCCAGCCTGGGGCAGCTCCCAGGCAGCTCCCGCACGGAGCAAGAGTCGGGAGAGGGAACGGAGCCCACTGCAGGGACCAGCAGTGTCCCTACAGCACTCCCGTCCTCTGCCAGCTCCAGGGAACGAGGAAACAGCGCTGGGCACGCAGTCCAGACCTCCCCCATGGCACTGCAGACACCGGCCCCCGTGCCCACCCAGGCGCCGTGCCCGGCGTGGGGATCCCGGCACAGCCCCGCTCACTGGCGCAGAGCGGCTCCGGCACCAGAGGCCAGGAACACCTGCCCTTCCACACCCCCCCAGAAACAGCCCCCGCCGAGCCCCCGCAGCAGGGACACGGGAACTAACACTGCCACCACTTCCTCCTGCAGGCACGGGTCTGGGCATGCGATACTGGCTCAGAGTTTTATACAGGGGCAGTTCATAATCCAGAATGAGGATAAAACAAGTCAAAGCCTAAATTATTACACAGCAATGGAGGGTTGGGGTTTTTGCCCTTGCTCTGTGTTTTCCACCTCTGTGTGATTTCTTCATGTTCTTCCACGCACAGGTACAATGTCAAACTCAGCTTCCAACACAGGTATCCGGAGAACCGTGCCCAGGCCAGGGTGGCTGGGGTCTGCTCTTACCACCTTCCTTCGCCCAGCTGTGATCCGACAAAGGGATCCCAAGGAGCACCAGGACTGGTGAGGGCTGAGCTGGGGTGGTGCAGCAGGTTTGTGTCACCTGGTCAGAGCCCAGGGTCCCGGTAAGAAAGGCAGCACCTTGACCATGCCTCCTGCCTTTTCCCACTGAGATCTGCCCCTGCGTACCAAGGGCAGAGCCAAGAGGAAGCTGAAGCAGGTCTCACCACCTCCAGGCTGCTTCCTCACTCGGTCCTCGACCTGCTCCATCTTATCCCAACCCTCTGAGACCCCCATGCAGAACCGTGAGATAACCTGGTGTGGTGAGGACCAGCAAAAAAAAGGGTATGTGTAGGCAACACGAGCTGCTGCTCTGAGGTGGAGTGGGTGAGCACTTGAAAATTGCCCATACCTCCAGCCTCCCTCTCCCTGAGCACCCCACACACACGCTGCTGCTCTCTCCAGAGCAGCAGCTGGGGCACACCAGGTCACCCCACTCCACAGGGTGCTATGCCCCTGCTCTGCTCCCCAGGGCCTTGGGCAGTGGGGCAGCACTTGGGACCCCTGAGCTGGGGGTGTTGCACACTCAGTCCTCCCTGCCCGCCCACAGGGCAGCTCAGGAGGGGCTCACTGCCCCTCCTACACTGCTTGCAAGGCCTGAGGTAGCTGCGCTTGATGCTGGGGTGATGACATTAGAGGGCATCTCCTTCTGCCCATGCAGAAGCTGGCAGGGCAGGCAAGACCCAGGTAAAGGCAGCAGCAAGACAGAGGCTGCCAAGCAAGAAGCAGCAAGACTCTCCCCCGGAGGTAAAGGTGAGATGAGGATGTGGGCCCATGCTCCCTGCCCACACGGCTGAGTACCAAAGCTGCCAGACCCCTCCCCAACGCCCATCACCCGCTCTACCTGTACCCAAAGCCGGGTGGCAGCTGGGAAGGGCCCCAGCGGGAATGTGGCACCCACCTGGGTC
>NW_008624203.1:0-14483 GCF_000691845.1 Merops nubicus | reverse complement strand
TCAGGAAGGCCTGAAAAAAGCCAGGGACAAAGGGGGGAAGTGATGGGGGCTGTGTCTGGAGTTATCTTGCCGCTGCACTTGCGGGGGCCGCTGAGTGACAGCGCGTTTCTGCTTCGCTCTGGAGAGCCAGGAAACACTCATCTCCGCCGGGTCCTTCCTGCCCCGCCCCGCCCCGCCTGCGGTTCGATGCTCTTGTGGCAGTGCCTGGCATCGCTGGGTGCTCCTGAGGAAGCCCCACGGGTCCCTGCACCGGCACATCCTAAAGCTCCTGAGCTAAGGTCCAGATGCCAGGTGGGCTCCACGTATGGGGAGCAGCTCACCAGGCAGGGTGGCAGTGGAGCATAAACCCTTTATACCCAAGCCGGCTTGCTCCAGCAGGTGGGAAATTGGTGAAACAGCTCCAGTCGGTTTGAAGAGCCCCAGACCAACTGCTTTCTACCGTTTCCTCACTGTGTCAGCTTGTTTAAATCAGATCATTTTTCTGACTTGGCTCCTCAGCAGAGCCCTGAGCGAGGAAAGCTGGCAGCAGCACCACTGGCAGCTCCCTGGCTCCCAGCCCCAGTGAGGGTAGGAGAGCAGGGCATTGCACTTGGTCCCCGGGCTGGTGAGCACACAGTCCTGGGACAAGGGACCAGCCAGCCTGGCCGTGCCACTGAGCTGCAGGAAGCTGAGGGAGAGATGCAGCCGAGCTCCTGCAGCTGAACTGGCCCCGGGGGAACCCGAGGGGATCCCCCCAGCACAGCGTTAGCACAGTGTGCGTGGCCTTCCCGTCGTCTTCCCTGAAATGGGAAGTGAAAGAGTGGCAGCAAAAGGATGTTTAGCTTAACCCTCTCTGTCTTTTTTATCTCTCTCGACAAGTCCCTGACAGGAGGCTGGAGCCAGGTGGGGGTCGGGCTCTTCTCCCAAGGAACAAACGAGAGGACAAGAGGAAATGGCTTTAAGTAGTGGTAGAGAAGGATTAGGTTGGACATCAGGAATAATGTCTTCCCCAAAAGGGCTGTCAAGGACTGTCCCAGGCTGCCCAGGACACTGGTGGAGTCCCCATCCCTGGAGGGCTCTAAAAGCTGTGGAGATGTGGTGCTGAGGGAGATGGGTTAGTGGTGACCTGGCAGTGCTGGGGGAACAGTTGCACGTGATGATCTGAAAGGTCTCTTCCAACCCAAATGTTTCTATGATTCTGTGATTCTGTGATTCTATGATGCTGTGGCTCTATGATTCTGTGATTCTATGAATCTATGCTTTGGAGCATCCTGTGTTGAAAAGTTGCTGTACAGCAACTTTTCTTCCAGAGCCTGCTCTGCTCTGGATACCAGCGATGCACCTGGTACTTCAAGAGAAAAAAGGCATCAGTTTTCTCTCCCTTTAGGAGTGGAAGGATCACAACAATATTTTCAGTTGGAAAGGCTAGTTTTTCCACCATGAAAAAAGTGTTTTATTTTTACTAATACTACCTAGCATTTCTTGAGCCAAAACCAGCCCCAAAGGTGTTGGCTGGACTGAGCCACGGCTTCTGCTGCTGCCTGTTTCAGCAAGGCACAACCCACCTGGCCTGGCATCGTGGGGCCCTCGGTGCCAGGGGTGGGATGGGAACGAGGATTTCTTCTGCCCATGTGCCCAGAGCCAGCACACAAACCCCACGTCCTGACATGGAGACCTGAAGGAAAGAGTTTACAAAACATGATGGGAATCGGGTTCATCGCTGCAGTGGGTTTCAACACTTGCCCAGGCTGTCCTGCTGTTTAAGGTGCATTTCAGTATCTGCCAAACGTTTTATTTTCTAGGTGACTTCTCAGCCAGGTTCTTTACCTGTGCTGCCCCAGGTTGGAGCTCCCACACAGCCCTGGGGGGGTTTCAGCCCCTCCTTGATTACTTTTACAGCCTGTTTGGTCTCATTTGCTTTGCAGAGTTGACAAGGCACCATTTGCAGCAGCTTCTATTTTAGGGGTGTCCATTTTGGGGGTATGTTCAACCAGGGGGGCTGTAGCCAAGGCCCTACTTCCAGCTAGTGAAAATACCATTGCTGGACAACCTGGTTTCCTTTTCAGGCACTTTAAAATTGTTTGAACACAGGTTTCCACATATCTGGAAGGATGGGCGCTGTGTTTTCAGTGCCACTATGGACTGCAGAGAGGTGCCACAGAGATGTGTGCTGGGGCATGGGCTGGGGTGCACAGCCCACTGCTGACCCCCCCCCATCCAGAGATGGGGTTCAGTTTCCTCTGCTGGTCCCACGTCCTGGATGGGGCCACCTCCCCCTGAGCTGGTGTCAGCTCCCTGTGATGGAAATGTCACAGCAACGTGCTGCAAACCTGCCACGGTCTCCAGGCTGGGCAGTTCTACACTAACAACAGATTTTTCTAGGGCCAGGTTCCTGAAGTCCTGCAAAAACAGGGCTTTGTCATGGAAATGCTGAGACGACATTAATGGCAGTGTCCTGAACACAACTCTAATTAAAGAGAGGAAGGAGAACTGAAGCAGGATGTCCTGTTTGGCTGCCCAGGATGGAAAGCTTGTCACAAATAAAGTGCATTCTCCTACTTTGTCTCTGTCCCTCTGCACAAGACTTTCCCAGATTTTGCAAACATTAATTTTCTTATCTCTCCTGGATTCTTGTTGCTTTGCTTTTGAAATAGCTCCTCACAAGAATGCTTTTTCTTTGCTGTAATCCCCACCGAGCTCTCAAACACACCAATCAAGCAAATGTCATCTCCTCGAGCACAAAGTGAATGTGCTTTTTATTCCTTGAACAAAATCACTTGGGCACAATAGCTGGTTGGCTCTGTGCAAAGAAACTTTCCTATTAACGTGGCAGAAAAAGCTCTGGCAAGAGGGCAGGGACGGGCAAATCAAAGCTGGGAGCAAGATGGCAAATGTTTCCTTTTGAAAACGGGCTTTCCACTGAATTAGCCCAGAGTATGTCACAATCAATCTCCAAGCTGCTTCCTATGATAGCAGAAAAATAAAACAAATTAAAAAGAAACCATTTAAAAAGGAATTCAGAAGCAACAGCAAGTAATTCAGTTCACTGTGCGCCACAGGAATCCTGATCCAACCTGCTTTTGTGCTCGTGTAGAACCTGCTGAGTGTTGGTGGCTTTGTCCATGGGACTAGTCTCAGCAAAGCTCAGATTTAAGGCTGATAACTTGAGCTCAAAGCACTGCCCCAGCAGCGCTCCCCTGCAAATCCAGGATGCAAAATCTGCTCTGTTTATGGAAAATAAGATGCACAGTCCAAGCTGAACCGTTCATTTGTGCAGCAGGAGGAACTGGGCACGTGACAACGTCCAGCTCCAATGACTTGATTCCTCTGCTACCAAGTGGCTGCTGTAGATGTTATCGCTCCTGCTGTGACTCTGGCCGTGGTGCCTTGGCCGACCTGCTCCTTTGCTGGGAGCACAGACCCTCTCTGGGCTCGTGCCAGGGAGGCAGCAGCTCCAGGGCTGGAGCACAGGCTGGATTTCTATGAATAAAGCAGCCGAAGGCTCCCCGTGGTGTGCTGGGCTGGCACAGCCTCCGGCAGCCTCGCCAAGCCCTGGCTCCTCCAGGAGTAGAGGGGATGTGCCCTGTCATGCCTGATGAAGGTTGGGTTGTTCCCAGCCATTCTGCTAGACAAGTTGTCTCCTCTCCATTGGGGCACTTGAATGACACTCATGTGCCTGGAGTGGGGTAGAAATCCTGATGTCTGCTCACAGCCCGGGTTGGGACTGACTTCTGCTGCCTTCTGATGGGCAAAGCAAGGAGTGGGTGGGGAATTTGCAGCCCTGTGGGTGATGTGGAGCTCAGGGCTCCTCTCACTGCACCTCCAGCTCTGCCACTATCCCTGGCCTTGCACAAACACTTTCCATCCTGTCACAATCTGCCCTCCCTTGCTGTCCCCATGGGATACAGCTTGCCTGGTCCCACCAGAGTAACCCTTGTCCTCCCAGTCTGGTCTAGAGCCCCAAACCCAGGACTATGATTCTGCTAAACCCGTCCTTCCCACAAAGGGAACAAAATACCTGCTGGTACCCAGCCTTACACATCCAACCCCACTGACACCAGCTCCCTGCTCTCCAAATCACCCACCACTGCCTTTAACTCTGCAAAGCAGCCGTGCCTCTGTCACCAGCCCGACTGTTACACAGCACCTTCTCTTGGATGACGGGGATTGCCCCACCAGGGAAAACCAGTGGGTGTGAGCAGAGTGAACTGGCATTGGTGTTGTTCTTTCCCTGTCAGTGCCCTGCGGGTGCCCTCTGGGCTCTCCTGGACTTTGCACCTTTCCCTGGTCCCCCCACTGCCCTCACCCTCCCCGAGCCCTGCAGAGCTGTGCCCACACCCCCCACACTGCTGGCACAGCGCCGGGAGCCCGTCCCCGACACACCGGCGTGACCGCGCTCTCGCTGTGACTAGGGGAAAGTTTAGGCCTCCTTGGTCTTGCAGGTTAATGAATTACCTTTATGCACTAAGGTGCTGGCTGGGAGTTCAAGGGAAACAGAAATAAGAACGGAAAGCCATGAGGCTGGCAAACTCCTGTGCGTGTGCTGCACCTCGCCTGCTCCACACCCCAGTTCTGGGCTGCTTGTAGGGATGGGCTCACCCCTCTTGCCTCCCTTGATACCAACAGACCCAAACTTAGACCCTGAGTTACACTCAGGCTTTGGGGGGGGGGAGGGGAGGCTTGTTCTGAGGTAAAATCAGGTGTTGGAGGTGGTGGCAGCAGTGGAGGCAAGGGACAGACCTGCTGCTGAGAGCTGGCGGGTGACACCATTTCCTCATGCTGTGAGTCAGCACCCACGGCGTTTCCAGATGCACCTTTGCCTTTTGCCAGGCTCTGCAGACTATGCCCTTAGCAGAGGTGATGCCCAACCCATTCAGAAGTGATTGTGTCTGTCCCCCTGGCTCTCAATCAGCTCCGGTTTTGTCCCTCTGAGTGCTGGCAGGGGCATCTCTCCAGCTGCACGCACTGAGGCCAGGCAGCTTCGGGGAAGAAAAGTGGATGCCTGCCAAGACAGAGCTGGAGAACCTCAGCTTTAGTATCGAGAGGTGATGTGGTGGGAGCTCAGCTGTGAGGTGTCTGCGATGTGCTGTCAGGGGGCTCCATGCCCGGGTTGCTTTGCCCCGGGAGCCGGGGAGCTGCTGGATGGGCAGCGGGGCTCTGGTCAAACTCGTGAGTCTGTCTGCCTGCATAAAACCAGGATGGAGGCAACAAGGCAGCACAAGATAATCTATTTAACCATTAGGCCGCATTCATCCTTCCTGCAGTGATTGCAGAGGAGCTCCCCCCGGGAGAAATTTGGCCCATTTTGTCTAATTAGTTTCTCTCCTGCTGACACTTGCTGACATTTGCTGCTGACATTGCCCAGCCGCGGCTTCACATTCTGAGCAAATATTTTGCTTGGATGGGAGAAAATCAGCTCTGAGGAGCTTGTGTGACTATGTGGGAACCCAAACTGGAGCTGGATCCCCTGTGCTCCCTCGGGCCCTGGTTTATTACCTGCAGCCCTGGAGGAAGGTGGGCCTGGGAAAGCAATTCTCTCACTGCTGCATGCGCGAAGCAAGCTGTTAGCCTCAGCTCTGCTTTTAGGGCAAAAACCCCTCATGCAGCTTTGTGCCAGGGATTTGGCACAGGTCTGACAAATGCTGTGAAAAATGCTGAGAAGGAAGGAAGGGTGATGAGCACCATGGCAGGAGCAGGTTATAAACCAATGCTCTTCACCCAGGATTGCTCTGGTGAAGTGCTGGGTACCATGGGAAGGTCCCAGACTGCAGCTCTGGCCTTGACTGGTTCAGGGTCTGATTGCCTCAAACATCCCAAACTGCTTAATGTCCTTGGAGATAGGATGCTTAAGCATCTTTTAAGGTCTCAACTCCTGTATTCTCCAGCTCTGGATCTTCTCTGGGAATCAGGCTTGCATAGGGGGAGAAAGAAATATAGAGAAAAATACTCTGCGGATATATAGAGAGAAATACTCTGCGGATATCCAGAGCCCACTAAAATGGAGACTAGTGGTGAGGACTAAAGTGCTTGGGACTCATCAATGAAACCACACAGATAATATTATGACACTTAGTCAAGCCCCTGAGGCCTCAGTTCACATCCTCTTCTCAGGGAAGCTGGGAGAGGGTTTTGTGGTTTACTGAAAAGACATCAAAAATGGTGAGGGCAGTGTGAGCTCTTGGCCACATAAGAGGTCGGGTCGATGCCCTGCCTGCTCGTGCAGACAGCTAGAAATAGGAGTGCTGGGGAGACAGGCAAAGGGATCCCCTACATCCCACCCACCACACCTCACCCGGCAGCCTTGGGGAGGGACAAAGAGGAAAACGGTAAATATTTTGCAAAAATATTTTGCAAAAATATTTTGCAGGGACTGTCCCTCCTGGGCAGGAACCGTTGAGGGGTTTGGGTGACGCCCTTCACCTAGGACAGCTAAGAGGGGAGCGGGCGGCGCGGCGCTCGCAGTCGGGCCCCGCCGCCGAAGGAGCGGCCTCGAGAGCCCTTTGTCAGGAAAGAGCCTTTATGGCTCTATTTGTGCAGGCAGCTCTAAACGCTCAGACCTTTATTCTTTCAGGCTTTTAAACTAAAGGTCATTTTCTCTTCCCTTCCAGAAGAAAAAAAAAAAAAAAAAAAATTGAAAAAAAAAAAAGTGAATTCCTCTTGACGCAGATCCCCTTCCCCTCTGGATGGGAGTTCAATTGTTCTTGCAAGCCAGCTCCAAATCTGCCCCTTGCATTCACTTCCTTTTTCCTGCCCGAAAGGAAACAGAGATTTCTGACTGTGTGAACTGCTCCTTTATTTAAGGATACAAGAAAATAGCTAAATGCTAATTCGGTGTAGCGCTGTGTGCTTTAGCATGCTGCACGGCAAAACAAAAGAGAACCAGCTCCCCGCCCTTCCCAGCTCAATTGTAAACTGCACACTGATTGGAGTATAATGGGTATTTATGAATTTTATACTAAAACATTTACTGAAGTCCAATGCAAACCCAAACCCTTCAGTCAGGAAGTTTTTAGCTACCAAAAATAATCACCAGGCCCTGGTTAATATTTTTAACGATCGTGCGTTCTCGGGAATTTCCTCTTCCCTCGTGGAGATAAGTGATTAAACAAAATAAAGGCAGTGGCCATTTTGATACACTGGGACGTGTCAGAGAAGAGACGTATCAACAGTTCTTTTTTTGTATCTTTTTCCTAAGTCTTGACTTCTGCATTCAGCGTCTGACTTTTAGGCTGAATTCCACTTCTCTATTATGTCGCTGAAATCCAGTGAAGTCAGCAGAAAGGCCGTGAGAGCTTCCTGGCTAGGACTTTTAAGCCAAGGTACTAGACCCACTAATGGGGAGACAGTTCTCTATTACACGCCTTATTAATTTTAGAAAAAAAGAGATGGAGCTCCGTTCAGCTGCGTGTGGTTTGGCTCCATCATTTCTGCAGAACGCCGCCAGCGTGGCGTCCTGTCCATTCTTCAGGTCCTCTCCATGGAGACCTCCTCTGGAGTTAGGCCCACACGATGAGATCCGAACCAGCCCTTTGCATTTCTCAATACACCAAGCACTGCTGACGTAGAAAACCTTGAATCAGTCGCAAGTGTTTTTGTTCTGCCACTGCACAGCTTTAAAATTTCAATTGTTGTTGTCTGTAGCGACCGATAAAGGGGAAAGGGAGTGTCAGCTGCAGGCAGGGAGGAGGAGGAGGACTCAGTCCTCAGGACTTTAGTGGAGGATGGAGAAGTTGCCTCACGATGAGCTAACACCATTTTGTGCCATGCACAAGGCTTTGTTGTGGTGTCAGGGAAGTGTTTCCTCTTTCAGTGCCTCCAGCCCAAAGCCAGCATTGTGTCAGCTGGCATGAAGGTGCTGCTGGAGCCTCTGGCTTTGGGCACCAGGAGGTCCATGCCCCTGCAGCACCCAAATCACACAGCTGCTCAGCTGCAGGCAGCAGCTCTTCTGCGGTGCTCAGCTCTTCTGCCACACCCTGCAAGGGATGGCTCCTAGTCCTTATCCTCTGTTTTCATGGTGTGCCTTTTCCTCCCAGTCATTCCTCTTGGTGTTGCAAAAGGATTTCATCGAAATAAATGGTCACTGAAGGTTTTCCAAACCAGGTCTTCGTCGGGGAGGGCAGAGCACAAGGAGAAGAGCTGAACTCTCAGAGGGTGATAAATCATCCTGGAGAGATCCAGCTCACCCTTTTCAAATACACACCTATGTCAGGGACATTGAAGTATGTGGCTTGTTGCCATAAGATACAGTTCTCACTGACTCATTGAAACAAAAGTCTATCTTGATTAGCACTCAAGATGTTCCTGTATCACCAAAGCAACCCATTAAGCTTTGTAGCAGGGAGGGGACTGATTCTTTCTCAGAATGAAGGCAGGTCTGGGGTGGTCTTTTCTTGCTTGAGCGTTTGGTGTCACTTTGTGGGGAGAATTCAAAAGGCTCCTTTTGGATCTTTGCTGAAAGGAAAATTCTGCGTTTTGGATTTGAACTCCCTTGTCAAAGGGCAGTAAAAGTAGAAGAATGATTGTAAATGCATCCATCTGTAGAGATGCTCCTGGTGCAAGAAAGGCACAGCTGGATTAAATTTTGGCAGTGGGGAGTGTTTCCCATCTTTTTGTGCTGGTGGGAGCTGGCTCTGAGGCAAGCACCAGGGATGTGCAGGGACCTCATCACCTCATACCTTGGGGAAGCAAGGGGAACATTTCCCAGCCCAGCGTGGAGCCCAGGCACTCAGGTCCCTCTCTGGCCTGTGATAATTCTTCTCCACAGGGACATGCAGTGAGGGATGTCCTCTCAACTCAGTCCCACGAGCTGAGGAAACGTGCGTTGTCCTGGCATGGACAAGGCAACACTGAAACCCCTGCAGTGTAGATCTCACCCACCCTGTGTGTCTTTCCATTGCACACGGGTTTCAGAAAGATACAGTCTTGCTTAAATATTTCCTGAGTGCCTGATACCTTTCTGCAGCACGGGGAGGTATCTGTGAGCGATACAAAGCTGCTCCAGCAGGACAACACTGAAACCTTATCTCACACCAAAGGGCAGATAAAGGAGCCCTTTACTAAGCTGGCTTAGCAAAAAAGAGGCTCTGGGCTTTTTCTCATGTCTGTCCCCGATCCTATCACAAGAGCAGCAGCAAGGCATGGCCACGTCCCCAACCTTGGGTGTGCCAGGGTCCCCGTGCCACCCCAGACCACGCTGTCACAGAGCAGGGGAGTTTGCCCCCCAGCCCAGGGTTTGCTGCCTCTGTGCAAGACACTGGCTGGCACACTATTTAGTCTCTGCTCCCCGTCTCCCTCACTTTCACCCCCTCTCTTATCAGGCTTTCCTTGAATTCTTTGTCAAGAGCAAGAATGAGAGCGGAGGCTGAGCCCGCAGGGTCGCTCAGATGAAGCACATGGCGTGCAGCTCAGCCCACCCACACAGGACCTGCCCACCACCACCTCACAGGGATGGATTCTTCACAGGAAATCCCACACAAGCTCTGAAACAGTCCTGGCCAGGTCCATGAATGCTTCAGCAGTGCCTCAAGGTGGCTCTGATTCAGATGGGTGAGTTACTTCACGGTAAGGTGTGGCCGATCCTTTGATGCCAGTCTTTACTTTGCTGGAGTTGATTTATGGGCCAGGACAAGGTGACCTTGATGACACAAGCTCGCTGTTGCTGAGGTTCCCCCAGGCCTCTGACACAGCACAGGAGCACGTGCAGGGCTTTAAGTGTGGGCTCAGGCATCATCCACAATAGGAACCCTTCCCTGGCTGCGGGTGTCCTGCACGGAGCCTTTGCTTTGGCTCATGCCCATGTTAGAGATGTTCTGGCAGAACCTGCCACTCTTTTGTAGGAAGCACTACTTGAAGTCAGCATTACAGAGGTCAACTTCCAGCTTTCTGTCATCACAACCCCAACTCCTTGTTCAATGTGATGTTGAATATCTAATTAATAAATCGGTAGCAATCGGATTTTGGGGTTAATGAGCAGCTACTAGTACCTATGGGAGGGAGAGGTGTCAGGGCACCTTGAAAAGTGAGTCTTGAAAAGACTTTCACAGGGAGTGAGAGACCTGCACACAGAGGAGGTCTTTGTCCAAAGCAAACCCAAGCTGACTACTCCTGGGGAAGAGACCCAGATGCTCTCCAGTGGCATCTGCAGCCTCTGGTCTTGGCAGCATCAGGGGCAGATCCAGCCATCCCTGGGTGGTGTTGCGTGGAGCTTCCCAAGTGCTGAAAATTGGGAGTCTTTCTGCCTCTTAGTCTTAGAGATAAAATAAGCATTTTCCATGAGGTAAAAAATCTAGAGACACAAAAAGCCCTGGGCAAGCTGAAACAACAGGGAAAGACCTCAGAAGAGGCAGCTGTCCCCAAACATCTTTATCTCTATTCATGATCTTCTTTAAAAAAAAAAAAAAAAAGAAAATAATCAGAGCTAAGGGAACAAATATTCCCCAAAGAGCTCTGCCAAAAGAGCCTCCCCCAGTGCTGTTTCTCCGTGCCAGGCAGGAGGGTCTCACTGGACACAGGGCTGCACAGTTACCCCAAAACCCCTCAGCAGACAGAACCCCACCAGGCATCTCAGCTGATCCATCTCAGCATGGTCCATCCCAAAGCAGCCGTTGGGTGCCCTGGCTCACGGCCTCCCCAGATACTTCACTGGTGAGGTTTTGTTTGAACACTGATGCTTTTTTTAATGCTTAGGAAAACTGGAGTGAGAAAAATACAATTTCAGCTTAAACTGCTTAAACTTGAGGGCTCTAAAGTTCAAAACTCAGTTTTGGAATTGGGACACTTTGATAGTGTCAGATGAGCTTCTTTCTCGAATTCAGATTTCTCTGAAGTCTCCAACATCAGCAAAACGCAGATCAAACTCCTCTTTGTAGAAGATTTTCAGCATCAGCAGGAGAAGACAGATCTGTTTCCCAGCCAGGCTGCGGTTGCCTGCCAGACTCCCGAGGCTCTCTCTGCACAGCGAGGAGCAATAATGAAGAATCCAATCTCTGAACTTGATTAATTACGTCTGCACTGCTCGGGTATTCCCACGGCACCCTCAAAACTTCTCGGTCCTGCCCCGGCGTGCAGGAGGCACGTTGTAATCTCCGGGCTGGACTCTGTTTCCACCATCATCCTCGCCCCAAGGGTGGGCTGCAGAGTGGCCATGAAGGGTTTAGAGGTTCCACTCCTCCCCAGGAGCTCATCAGATCTGGACGTGCAAGATGTGGTGCTTCACAAGAAATACCAGTGAGGGATGAGTGGGCTGGGGTGCAGCTCATCCAGAGGGTGGTGGGGTCACAGGGCATGTCAGAAAACCCCCCAGAGCTCCAAACCAGCTGCTGGGGGTCTGGCACTGGTCCTGGTGGCACTGAGCACCCTGGCAGTGGCATGGGCATGATGCAGAGCAGTGCTGAGACCTGACTGCACATCCCCACAGGTGCCCTGTGCATCATCCCATGTGCAGCACCCTCAGAGGCTGGAGAGGTCAAGAGGTTATCAAAGCTTTAATCAAAGTTAAAGCTTGAGGATGGCAGCCCAAGGTTCAGCTTTTTTAGCAGAGGACGAGCAGCAAAAGGTTTTGCTTTTCTTCCCCTGCTCCCTGAAGAGGTTCAGGTTTGAAATAGTTTCCTCTTACACTGTCAGGCTCAAGCAAGCATCTGCTGCTTGGCTGAGAAGACAATTAAACCCTGTGAAAAGTTCACAACATCTAAAATTAGGAATCAAATCTTTGGAGCAGGTTTCGTGCAGGAATCTAAAAGCAGTTCATTGGTGTTAATTGAGTAAGCAGCACCACAGCCCTGGGATGGGGCTGGAGCTGTTATTATCTGCTCTAGAGAAAGCAGACAAAGAATAGTAGAATAGTTTTTCCATGGAGAATAGAGGAAGTGGGTGGAAACAGGACCTGGGCGGGCTGGATCCCTTGCCCCTGCCCGATGCCTGGGGACCATTCCCAGGTGCAGTGTGCTCCTCAAAAAGCAGCTGTCGCTCAAGGATCTGGAGCAGCCTGAGCCTGGAAACATTTGGCACGGTGCTCCTACATCCAACAAGCTCTGGGCCAGCTCTGGGGGGTGCAGCACTTTACACTGGGTGAGGATTCGACCCCGTCCCTCTGCAAGCAGCCCCTGCCAGGCACGGCTGGGCTGCCCTCGGCTCACTGAGCTGGCAAAAGCTGCACAAACCAAAGGTGGAGGTTTTGCCATCTGATTCTGATTGCTGCTTGGTAACCGACTTCATTATTTAAAGTGCCAAATGTTGCTGTGGGACAGCATTTTCCCTGATACTCACACGTATGCTGATTAAACCCTGACTGACTGCACGCTAGCAGCGAGCAGCCCAAAAACACCAATAAAACAAACCAGGCAGGACTTAGTTTCTCAGGGACAGCTGAGATTCGGAGGCAAAAAAAAAAAACCCCAAACCTACACTTAAAAGTTCCTGCAGCAAAACCATGGAGGAAAACTGATCATTAACCAAACACGGCCTCAAACTTAAAGGGATCAGCAGGGGCAGGGGCTGTTCAACCGCAGCCACATCAGCTGAGGGGAGAGCAGCATGCCACACTAATTGGCTAGTGCTAATGAGGAGCTAAAGCCCCCTCCATCCCCCCACTCAATTCACGCCTGGCAGGCCCTGAATGCGGGGCAGAGCAGTGGAACCTTGCGTGGTCTTTGGGAAAGCACACCCACCTGCCTGCTCGGATTTTGGTGGCTCCCACGGCCACCCTGGGCTACAAAAGGTCACCTCGTGATGGGCCAGCCTCGGTGTGCAGCGGGAGGTTTGGGGGTGACGGGGAGGTGCAGGCAGAGGCAGGGCAGCTAAAGCAGATGGGCACAGATGGGCACAGATGGGCGTGTGGCACCAACACCCTGCAGCTCCCGCCCTCCCTCCTTCCCTCCTGCACACCCAAACTGAGCCTGGGCTGGCACCCAGGTTTTCCCCAGCACCGATTCCCACGGGAGGATAGCAGCAGCTCTGCAAGATGAAGCATCCTGATTTCAGGTTTAAAAATACCCCTTCCTAAGGCCCCTGCTGACCGCTCCCCGCTCCTGCAGCCACTGATGAAGGTGCAGTAGATGGGTAAACAGGAAACGTTTTCCACATATCCCGTTTCATTCCTGCAGCTCTGCTGCCGAGGTTGGAGGTGTCCTGCTCCGTGCTCGGCTCTGGAGGTGTGGGTGACCCATGTCCCCACTGTCCACTGTGACCTGTGTCCGTCCTGGGGCCAGAGGACACAGGAGAGATGGCATAGGGCCAAGCAGTGGTTGCTGCCACGGAGAAAATTTGGGTCTAGAGTTTTTCCACAAAGTTCATGGGAGTTTTGGGAAGGATGCTGAGAGGCTTTGTTAAGGTTCTTGGTAGTGTTGGGTTGATGACTAAACTTGATGATCTCAGAGGTTTTTTCCAACCTTTATTATTCTGTGATTCTATACTTTGCAGGATTGAGCCTGTGTGTCTTCTGACGGTGGGGAAAGCTGTCAGCTCTGGACTGGAGTCTCCAGCATCCAGCCTCACTGAGCTGAGGGGAGCATCCAGCACCACCTCTCCTCACAGGCAGCGTGTGCCGCCCGTGCAAGCCCTGTAACTTCCCACAGGGAGCTGCTGCTTAACACCCTGGGCACAAGGACAGAGACAGACCCTCCCTAAGGGTTAAGGCAGCGTGCACGCACACACACAGCTGAGCACAGACACAACCTTGTGCCTAGAAATGACTCTCCTGGACAGACACACTCCCACGGTGTCCGTCAGCTGGTGGCGAGTGGCGCGCCGAGTAAAGTCACCTATTGCTGGGGAGAATGATGAGAGGCAGAAAACAGCCTTTCAAAACACATCTGCCAAGGAAAACAAGTGGGGTCTTTCTTTAGCCATGCATTTATATAAATAAACATGGGAATATTTTGCAACTCCCAAGGGACCTGCCCAGAGTAGCATTTTGCTGAGTAAGGGTGGGAGTAATCCTCTGCTCCCCGTAAGCCTGCGCACGAGCGCTTTGTGCTGCCCGGACTAGGAGGACCCAGGCATGTGTGGCACGAGCAGGGGACCTGGCTCTGCTCCAGCAGAACCCCAGGTGACACGTGTCCCCAGACCCTTGCCGTGGGCTCTGCTGGGACAGGAGGAGAATGCACAGGCTGCCATGGGGGTGTTGCTGCAGGCAGCGACGGCCTGATCGCGTCCTCTGAGAGAATCAAGAAATAGTTACCACCTCCACAGCCCTCGTGTTCCAAAATGCCACCTTTCCTGGCATAAAGACTGGATCAAAGTTTCAAATTCCAATTAGAGGTGTACCATTCCCCCTTTGTTTGCACAGAACCAAGGTCACGCATACAGGTATATTAAGTTTGAAATCACAACCAGCTTTGCACCAGAACAGACTTGAACATTACAGCACTGGGGCAGTTGTTTCCACACCTCTCTCTGCTGCCCAGCCCCATCTTTGTGGGGTGATGTCCTGCAGATTTAGGGGTGCAGACTGCATGTGCCTCACTCACACAGAGACAGTGTGACATGAGCGACAAGCCACCCAACAA
>NW_008624202.1:693-1478 GCF_000691845.1 Merops nubicus | reverse complement strand
TCCCTGGAGGTCTTAAAAAAATGAGCAGATGTAGCAGTTGAGGCTATCATCTAGTGGTTAAGGAAATGTTAAGAGGAAGGTTGGACTTGGTGATCCTAGAGGTCCTTTCCAACCATAGTGATTCTATGATTCTATGGTTATCTTAGCCACAGTGAATCAGTCTTAATTAAGCTTCTGGTTTATCCCATCTAAATGTAATTATGGAATTAAGATTCTAGTCTAAACTAACCAGGTAAGATCACTGATGGAAGGAGACAGGCATTTTAAGGAGGTATTGGATGAATATGTCCAAATCTGGACAGATGCTAATACCTTCCTATTTCCCCCCAACAGCTCAGTATCTGGTAAGGCTGTTCATTAATTTAACTGGAGTGGAGCTCCCAGCAGAAGACATTCATGGCACCTCCCTCTCCTCAGTAGCTATACAGGGGCATGAAGCACTTAGGAATAACAAGTTTACCAGGCTTCAGTTTTGGAGTAATTCCATCAGATCCACAGTATAATTAAACCCCAGTGGATGAAGTTAGGACTGGGAATTGGGAGAACTCACACATCATTTTCAGTGTTTTCCATATGTTATGTATTTGACCTAGAGCAAACTTTTTAGGGTTATCTCTCTATTTTCTGGCATCCTATTAATAAAGAACAAGTCTTGTATAATCTCACTGATACTATTTCTCAAAAGACTGTTTTGTCATCCTCACTTCACAAGTTATTCCTGTACTTTTGCTGTATTAATTTGCAGTTTTTGACACTGAATCCTATTATCCTGTCTTAATTGTTTT
>NW_008624202.1:0-678 GCF_000691845.1 Merops nubicus | reverse complement strand
CAGCAGGAAGCATGCAGTAACTAATGAAAAACAAAGGATTAAAAATAGATACATTAAATTTAAGAAAAGTGAGGCCATTATATCGCATTAAAGGCTATCATCCAATTAATTAATTTTGTCTGCTTATTCTTATACTGAAGAGAGTAACTTTTGTTTTATTTAAGTTTATACTTGGTAAGAACATCACAGTAGGACAACGACAGGGAACTCCCCCGTATCTGTTAGTCAGGGCTCATCCCACTCTCCAGCCAGGGGCAGGGCAGCTGGGGGGCACTGAGGAAGTGTCAGTCGGGAATCAGGCACTTCTCTGGGAATGGGCCAAGCTGAGGCTGGGCCACAGGCCCATCGGTTGGCCCAGCTCAGTAGGGCCCATGGCTGGGCAGGGCAGGGCAGGACTGCGGGGTGCCAGAGACCAGTCCTGCTGCTGTGTCACTGCGGCCAATAGCTGATGGCCCCAGGGGGCTGACACACACACACAAAGCCTTTGTAGAATCAAGATATGGGAAATCTACAGCTCCTCCTCCATCTACAAGTTTTGCTACCTTATCATAGGGGAAACCCAAACCCAAACCAAACAAAAACAGATTATTGTTTGACAGGAGCTGTTCTTAACACATTGATGTTACTTAACTCCTTGTTGTACTGGTTCAGGCCCCAGGCGGGATCCGGGCACCGCGG
>NW_008624201.1:0-1784 GCF_000691845.1 Merops nubicus | reverse complement strand
TGTCACGCCACCCACCATGCGTGGTCTATTTGCTGTTCTAAACATATTATTTGTAACATTACATCAAAGTTTTCAAAATGTTGCCGTTTTCCCTCTAAAGCTCTCTCTGTGAGCTCTAACTTTAATCGCAGCCATAGGCGCTTATCAAAAACATCCTGCGGGGTCAAAACCAACCCCTGAGCCATCATCCGTGGGATGCGTGCTCCGGCAAGGCTTGAGTCCAGCTTCAAGCCTGCCCCTGAAGCTAAAGCTTTCAGTACCTTAACGACACGCTCTGTGTCCGACATCGGCTGGCCAGCCCCCGCACCCACACAGCGCCCACACACGAGTTCTTGCCCATTGCCACAGACATATCATGACGGGGTCACCAGTTGTCGTTACGGACACCCGATCCCCGGGATAGCTGCCACCCAACCTCTACCGTTGGGTGCCATCACAGTCACAGTCTTCAATGTGAAGGATGCTGCAAATGGCATTTATTGCGTTGCTGCAATTGCTTATATATGACAAGCCACGCCCAAAATGCCCCTCGTGGGTGGTCTAAGCTTTCCGTTACATCGCGAGATCTTCCACACGCCGATTCCTGCCTAGGGCGGGTTCTGCTCACCACAACACCATTAGATCTTAGATTATGCAAAACAGCCATCCCCTCCTCCTCCTCGTCTTTCTATACTTTTTTCCTGGTGTTATAGGCCTGGAAATTCTTCTTCAAGCTGAAGAATTTACTGTTGTTTCCCTCCACTGAAACAGCTCCATGCTGATAGACTCTGTGGTTTTTGCTTTGGTGTTGTAGTCTTAATTTGTTTGTTTTGCTGTATCCCTTTTCAGATCCCAAGCAAACCAAGGCTTCATAGCAGCAGCAGGTAGTTTATGACTGTGCCTTTCCTTTTGACTGTCACTGAGCTAACACTGTTAGACAGCTATTCACAAAGTCCCCAAAGGATTTTTGAGGATTAGCAATTATTATTACTGTCCATAAACCATGCAAGGAGTCTGGCTTTGGCTTGAATATACATGCACATTAATCACATGCTTTTTTGTGTTTTATTTTAGACATGAAGAATTAAATTATAATTTGGTGTATACAGGTACAAAGCTTATTCATTTTCCAATGTTTAAGCTTCACAAAATTAACATGAGAGTCTAGGTCTTGATTCTGCTGCCACAGAAGGTAATGTAGGTACTCCCACTGCTTTTGATGGCATAGACTAAACCATATAAATCCAGTCTTAAGAGACAAAACCAACAAGCACAGCTCATCATCAATCCAGAGAAATCTTTCTGATGACTCAACAATACAGCTTCTCACAACCTCTAGCCCTTAGAGCCTCACATGAAGATGCAGTTGCATTCGAAAATCCTCTTAATTTAAAGTATCAAACAAAATCACAGTAGAGGGTGAAGAAGATGCAACTTGAATAAACATTTATCTTTGTTGTGGTTTGAGGCTTGGAGTAGGGGTGTGACCTTCCAGCACCTGGGAGGACCCTGGGTGGCGGTGAGCCATATATTCCCTCCCCTTCTGTCACACACTCTGGGAAAGAGGCAGGAAGTGGGTGCTAATGGCACTCCTGCCCTGCGGCTCCGAGGTCTAGGTGTGCTTCGCTCCATGGGAACTTGGAACTATTTCTGAGGGTTTTGTATATTTTGTTTTATTTTTGTATTTCCCCTAATCTTTGTATATATTTTTTTCTTACCTCCCTTTTTCGTTTTCTGTTCCTTGTTAAACAATATACTTTATTTTTTCATTTCACTCCCAATCGGTTTTTTTTCAAAGTCTCTCT
>NW_008624200.1:0-728 GCF_000691845.1 Merops nubicus | reverse complement strand
CAGACTCCCTCCCACCCTCCCTCTCCATCAGGGAGGGAAAAAACTCCCCCCACTTGAACAGGTTATTAACAGTGAGCCCAGGAAACCCTCGTTTTGTGTTTTTGAGCCTAAGTTCCAACCAATTCCACTAGTAAGGCCCAGCCAGACAACCTAGTCTTTAACTCATGACCTAAGGAGCTGACAGGAGCCAGGAGCCTATGGCTATACCTCAAGACCCAGTGCCAAGAAACAGAGTTTGAAAAGGAGGTCACCAGCTTTTGTATTTCTTCATTACCTGCCTTCTCTGCCCAAATTTCATTGGGCCAAAGGCACAGGAACATGTTTGTACATGGAGCTTCTCTTCTGTCCAGAGAAGTCCCCTTGCCAGCTCTGCTGTAGTGACGGATCAGAGGGTTTCAAGATGGACAGATGACCTGTGCAGTGAAGAGTCAGGTACTCGGAAGCTGAAAGGAGCCTCTGACAACAAGGGTTAGAATGTGGGACTCCACTTTCCACTGTTTGAAATAACCTGTCTAGTTGAGCCACCAGAAGAGCCTTTCCTATCTTCTGGAGATTACCAGATATCTTCCCTTCAGATTATCCAAAACTGAGCTAGAGGCCACAGAACTCTTGCCCCACCTTCAGCAAAGCAAGGCAGAGGATCAGCTCCATTCCCATGGAAAACCATGGATTTAAAAGGTTTGAAAGGATAGAGAAGAGACTGGCATCTCAACTACAGATGCCACCTT
>NW_008624199.1:0-9991 GCF_000691845.1 Merops nubicus | reverse complement strand
GTCATCGGCTACCTGGAAACGTCAGTTGTTACCGACAAAAATAAAACTAAACAAAACAAACCCACCAACCCAGAAAGGCGTTTAATTTCCCAAAATTTTATTTTAAAAGTTATTCTACCAAAAGAGACGTTATTGGAAAGATGAAGCCTTGCTGCCCACAGTGCGGCTGGCTGTAATCTCAAGCCCTATCCCCATAAGAAAGCTTTCCTAGCTGTACTGTAAGTTTAGAGCTTTTTCACAACACGTTTGGAACTTGGCAGAATGCTTATTAACAACCTTTACTTAAAATTATTCCTGAAAATTTAAGGAGACTGACTCTTGAAAATGTTGCTGTATCATTTATGAGCACTGTAGCTTGGTAGTCATAAACTGGTCCCTTACTCTTTTTCCCATCAGAATTAATAAAACACACAAAGACCAACAAAACAAAAACCTTTAATCCAGCTTTCAAAATGTAGTAGCTGTACTAGCAAAATTGTTTCATGTTTGTATTGTTTTTTTCTTAGCAATCCCAAACAGAATTCCTACTATCATAACCAATACCTGGTGGCTACGCATAAAAAATAAATAAAACCCCAACAGTTACTTTAATAAAAGATGTCAAATACCAGAATCACTAAGGTTAGATGAGGAATTCAGACGTTTAATTGGAGGCACACTAGAACTGGATGCCAAAAGGGGCTAAAGATGGGATTTTTGACTGTGTAGGCTCCTTGTGATCTCTGCTAGCGACAGGCAGGTGTGGACCCAGTGGTACAGGTACTCGGCTGGAAGGGAGCCCTGCTGCCACACTGCTGCTCTAGGAACACCTGAAACAAAGAAGAGAGGTTAACTCTAAAAGTCAAAACTGCCACAGGACTAACAGGAGATCGTCCAAGCAGTGGAGCTGTCCCTGAGCCCAGTAGTTCTACCCTGGAAAATGGTGATGCTGTGAGGAGCACACTGGATTGTTGTGTCAGTAACTGAGCAAGCATAGGAATGGTGCCTTTTCATCAGAAATTATTCTGTATTGTGGTAGGTCCCCTGCATACAAAGTGCTTTGCTATAGTTTGATGCTAAACATTGGATAATTAAAAATGTATTGAGAAAAGTGTTATTTTTTTTCCCCCAACCTCAGATTTTATTTAAGAGTAATTATCCTACAAAGGTCTTTTAGGAAATGGCATTAAAGGTCACCATGGAATCATGCCATTAAAGGTTGCTCTGACGATAGAGAGTAGGTGGGTTTGTGCTCTGTTCTGCATAACACACATACATGGAACATATGGGCATTAGCTGATGATCATTTTAAAGGAAACACTACAATTGTGAGTTATACCTGCATTCACACCACTGATCTGACACTGCTCTCTCAGAAGTTCCATACTGGGAAACTAACATTTTGTAGCATGCCAGCAGTTTGCCAGTGCTGTATTATTCCTAGCTACTCCAGCATTCTTAACTGGAGAGAGACTAGATACTCTAGGCCTGCTTCATTCTTTCCAGTGAATTCCAGCTTCATAGGTATGAGGAGAACCTATGAAAAGGAACTCTGACTTCATTTAAGTGTTCACTGTTCATGAGTAGATAGGGTACTGCTGATAAATATCCCCAGCTAAATTAACAAGTCTTGTCCACATTTGATTCTTAACAGGCCTCTCAGACTGGCATGAGATCAACAAGGGAGAGATCTCAATGAGAACAACAGTAATTTCTCTTGCAGAGATACTGCAAATAATAATAGCCTCTTGACTGCTCTGGCACCAGAATAGCCCATATTCATTAAAGGAGAGAAAGACAGACTGAAAACCAGCTCTGAATATGGCCAGTGAGTGTATTAAGTACCTGGCAGATGGTGTTTACAAAGAGGAGGGCTGACACTGTCCTCCTGCAATCATGTTGCTGTTTGGAGCTGGGTCAGTCCCTTGGGTAGGGCATGGAGGTCTGAAGTAGATTTACTTGCCAAAAGAACCATCATTCTTAATATGTCTTTCCATATTACTTGCCAAAAGAACTGTCATTCTTAATATGTTTCTCTGGAGGTTTACAATGAGATCACTTGTTCTAGTAGGTTTCAAAGCTGATCTGCTCCCCTTTCCTTAAGGCAGTGTATCTTGATTCTAAATTTAACAGGCTGACTTTTATTGACCAAAAAAGACTGCAGATATTTAGGACCTTTGATCTGTTGTTTAATCTGTTCTGAAATCAAAGTTAATTTCTGAAGTAAGGACCTCAAAAGCACTCAGCTGAAGGTTGCCACTGCCACTGCTTCATTGCTGAGCCGTGTCTGGTCATCTCACAATTAGCTGATGATATTTACCAGTGATGCAGTCCAGCAACAGCTCTGCTTGAATTAGCACAGATGCAGCAGTTGGATCAAAGCAATAAATCTCCTGAATCAAACTGTCATCAAGTTTCTGCAATGCAGAGAACAAAAAGAGTCAGGTGGTGGTCAGAAACTTAAGAAAGGGTTACAGAATTAAAGATGGCTAAGACAAGCATATAGGAAATTTGTAGGTAATGGATTACTCCTCTGCCAATTCACCTTTGGCAAATTCCACTATAGCTTCTTGTGAGAGGAAGAGCAGAAAACAAAGTCTCAGCATTTTGAAGTCTCACCAATTTACACTGACTCCAGTTCTCAGTCTTCTCTGAGTCCTTCCAGTCTGGATGGAGAAGCAACAGCACAGCCTTAACTATGTTATGTACCAGAGCTGGAGGTTCTGCATAGCTCTTTATTTCAGCAAAGCTCTCCACATGGAGTTTCTGGATGCACTCACGCAGGTCCTGCAGCAGGAACCGGTGGAACAGAATCCCCGCATGCTTCAAGTTTGCCATGTGTTCTGCCTCTGGAATCAAAAGCAAACCTCTCAAGAAGATGCTCAGAAATACCTGCTATCAGGAAAGCACTGAAAAGGCTCTGCCCTCTTAATGATTAACTCTTTGTCTCCTTGACTGATAGAATACAGCCAAAGTATCCTATGAGACTTTCAAAAAATGGGTATGTGCTTGAGGAGACAAAATTTGTCTCAGAGGCAACCAGAGGTCCTGAAACTGCAAACAGTTCAGGCATGCAGAAAATTCTGTAACTGTGACATTCAGATTCTTTTGATCTTAGGAGGACATGATAGATCCCTGAATGCAACCAAGTGCCTTGCTTCACACCTTTGATTTCAGTGGGACTTGGACACAAAACACCCTGTGAACCAGAGTCAAAATCTAACCATTCTGTTTACCTGTACCCTGCTAATCACTTAGGCTTGCTCAGGAGTGGTTTATATGTACCAAAGGCTTGTATTTGTCTTTCCAGACTTATAGGAATGATACTTCAGATGTGTTTTTACTGAGATTCACATTTTCACCCTAAAATAACTTTCTTGGCTCTGTATGCACAATACCCAGTACATAGGTTGGTTCTGTTTCCTCTGAAGACCTCTTCAGTATCTCAGAGCAGGCAGCTTGGGCCATCTTTAGCATTTTCTGCAGGTCTTTGTGTTCATGAGGTGGCAATTTCTGGTGGTGTCCAATGCTGATATCAAATATGCCAAAAGCTTGTCCTGATAGGTCACGGAGAGGTACTGCAGTGTGGTATTCTCCACAGACAGAAGTGCAAACGACCTCTGAACTGTCTGTGCACTTAAACAGGTAATCTCTGAAATGAGTGTAAAGAGAGGAAAATGTACTAGACTTTACCATTCTGGTTGCTTTTTAAGTTTTAAGTATCATTGAAGCCATATACACAAAAGAGATAATAGTGTTGGGGAATATTCCTTAGCCAAGGCAAGTGCTGAAAATTTTAACAATTTAACAAACCTTACTTTAAAAGCAGGTTCCTGTTTATAACCACATTGATATTTGTTCTACAGAGTTTCAGAAAAAGTAAAAACATCTGCTGGAACAGCAAATGGCTGTTCAACCAATGTTGACAACAAGATGATGTGCTTAAGAGAGAAGTCCATGAGCATCTTGGCAGTGGAAGGGAACAGATAGTTGAAGGAAATGAAACTAATATGGCCAGGAAACAAAGATAGATTATTCTAAAGAGAAAATGGTTCTGTGCAGGTTCTAATGCTGAAAACCTTTCACAGCACATGTTACTTGGCAGCTCAGTTGGTAAGCATTAAGATGGAAGTTAAATTTTTGCAGGCCTAAACTCAAAGAGAAAATAGTCCTCAGCCCTCCACAATTCAGTATCACATGAATACACACCAGAAGCCTTGGTAGTGAGAGCTCCAGCCCGACACTCCTGCAGGGCTGCATTACTATGGGCTTTATGTAACATTCACGACGCCTGATGCAGGCTGGAGTCTGGGACCAGAGCTGACTAGTTCAACTGCAGGTGCTGGAGCCTACCTTAAGAGGTTTTCTTTTCTGAGGAGAAGAACAGGAGAGCTATAAATTTCTTTTTGTCCTGTATTATCTATATTAATCATCTTGCGCAGAGTGTAGTCCCAGGTCTGCCAGAGAGAAAAGGGAGGTTTAACCGCATGCAAGAAAGGAACAGCCATTTTGAAGCTTGGAGAGGGAGGAAATTGTTTATTTCTTAAAGGAAACTCCTGTGTGCATTCAAGTGCAATGGGGTGGTTTAAAGACATCTCCCAACAATGCTTGGTTTTATTCTCAAGCTGCATGAAGAATGTGCCCTGGCCCTCCCTCAGTCAGCCTATTTAACCCACCCCACTGCCCCACACTGAGGAACACCCACAGGCCAAGCAGAGGTTTCCCTTCTGTTTCCCAGCCCTCTTTCTCATGTCATGTTTGTGTCAGTGTGCCTTGACACGTGAAAAGCACAGAGGGGAGCAAATGACCTGGCTATCAGGCAGCTAACAAGGGAACAGTGCAGAGCCTGGAATGACAACAGAAAGCTGCCAACATAAACCTCGCTTATCGGAGGAAGCAGCTGAATTATGGCTGCAGCAGATGTCACACAGACTTTGTGAAGATACAGGATCAGTCCTAAATATTGCATGCATACACTTTTCATCTCCTTAACTGCCTTGACTGTGAAGTGACAAGCTTCCCAGGGCCCGAGTGCCTGCTGAGCAACTGCAGTACGACCTGCAGGGAGGGGGCTGCTTTTGCAAGATGGCTAATTGGGCAGCAGCTACTTCCCAAGTTGCATTTACATCTTGTCTGCTGACATTAGTTCAGAATGAAAAGCTAATACATTAGCTAGGACATGCTTTTTTCCTATAAAATACCATAATTTTTACATGCACAGAATCTCCACAGAAGAGCATTTCCCTTTGGGGAGATCCCAGATAGCAAAGCTTTAGCAGGGACTTGCAGTGTTGGCTAACCTACAGATGGATGGATGGATGGATGTGGGGTTTTGCTCTATTGGTTGCTATGCAGCTGTGAGGACTGAAGTAGGAGAATATTCCCTTTTCCCAAGGAAAAGGAGCTATAATAGCAGTGCTCTTGCATTGTTTTACATGGGAGGATGAAAAGAATTAAGAGTGGCCTCCTTTACAGAGGGAATCTTTCCAACTTCATAACCCTTTTGTTGCACAGGCAGGCACAAGACTCTCAGGCAGACTTCAGTGTTTATGATAAAACCACTGGGAAATCAGAGGCAGAAATGTCATGCCCTCACTGAAGCAGCCTTTCTGCCCCTATTATAGGCCTTCAATCTGCCTACCTTGTCTTCGCCAGGCTTCACCAGGTACATAGTAACAGTGTGGATGCTGGGTGCCCTGGGATACAACCAGTCCAGAGCAGTAACAGTTACTTGTAGAACGTTTTCCAGCGTGTGGATATGGTGGTAGGCTTTGCTGAAGGCATGAGAAACGCCCTGTGAAAGCAGAAGCATTCAGATGAGCCAGAGAGTTCCACATAATTTGGAGAAAAAAGCTGGGGAAAAGTTCATGCAGCAAAATGAAGAAAAATGGTTGTAAAAAGTTACTTTATTTGGAACTTGTAAAGCTGAAAAGTGACAGTGAAATGTCCCTTATCAAATAATGCTCTACAGCTCCAGACTGGCCGGGTCCCAGCCAAGTCCTGGAGTAGACAAAGCTGGTCGTTAGTGGTGCTAGCCAAAGTGACTGGCAGTGTTGGCTTGCTGCGCTCCCTGCTGCCCGGACGATGCATCCACAATGAGGCTGCTTCTAAAGAGCGTCCTGAAGAAATCCAGACTGCTGGGGCTTGTAATTGTTCCCCCATGTAACAAGTAAGACTTCATGGCACTTTATGGAAAGAAACCCAAATATGAGGTTCAGATCTTCAGAAAATAAAAGATACTATCTTTGGGCTTTGTACAAAAGTGAAATTAATTTGCTAGTTAGAAGAAGCTTAAATAAATTATTGATTAAGTGATACCTGATAATCAATTACAGGTAAGATGCTATTCAGTAGGATATTGATAAGGTGTTCTGCTCACACCACTTTCACCACATAGACTAAAAAGGCAACCACAGTCCTTTTCTAAGTTATGCATCTTATGTTTGCTCAGAACCAACATGTAAAATTCAGGTGGTCCCTACACAGCTCTTTGAAGAGTGCTTTCTGCTGGTGCCCACCTGGTAGAAACTGATCTCATGGGACAGGAAGATGGTTTTCTCACTCTGCTCCCGGAGAGTGTCAAGTCCTAGAATGCCAAAGACCCTCCAGCGAGCGTCGTGCACCGGCAGCACCAGGAATGAGCCTTTCCTCTCCTCCTCCAGGCGGTCATGGTTCCAGAAGTGGATATTTCCATGAAGCTGAACTCTTGGAACATGAATTGGCTTTCCCTCTTCAACAGCTGCAAAGCTGGAAAATAAAACTTATGAGAGGGTTTTTTTTAAGAGCAGCAGAAAACCTTTAGCAAAGCAATAACTACTGCAGCTTTGATCTCTCCCTGCTTTTTGGTACCAGAGAAGGAAGCTCCTTACTCTGACCACACCCAGAAATACCATATTTACCACTTGCATCCCAAAGACAGTGGTAATAAATAAGGCACTTTTCATCCTGAGGACATTTTTAAAACATCAACTAATGAATGTAATCCAAGGGAATACTGAAACAAGCAGCAGTTACATTCAATATGTTAAAGGCAGCAATATTTAAAGAAAGAGGCAAATATGTTTAGCTTTTGGAAACAAGAAGTAAAGAAGCAAGAAAGATGTTTATGGTGTAAATACTAGGAAAGGAAATGCATTGTTCTCCAAAAATAGCCCCTGGATGTAAACTGGTGTAAGGGAATTAATTTTTAAAGAAGAAAATATAGGGCCAGTATAATAGACATTTGCTAAAGGATGAGATTTATTAGACTGTGAGCTAATCTCCCAAAGGAAAGGAGTGAAATCTCAAACACAGCACTTCTAAGGAAGCCCTGCAAAGTGTAAAGGCATGTGTGTGATAGTGAATCATTCCTCAAGGGTCCCTGAGGAGATCCCCTCTCTGGAGTACTCTATCAACCTCTCTTTGCAGTGCACCTCAAACACTGCCTGGTACCCCTAGATTTCAAATATTTTTGACAAAAGGCCACTGTTATTTGCAGCTTTTCTTACCTTACTCCTTTCATGTCTCTGTACAGTATCTGGTTTAGAACATAGGGAGCATCAGGTGCAGTACATGCCACGTAGTGCAGGAGAATCTGTCCCCGCTCTGGTGAGAGCCGGTTCTCTTCCAAAAGGGCAATATATGCACTGATCTCCTTGTTATCCCCATGGGCTTCTGCATCCTAGCAACCAAATGTTTCCCATTACATTATGTACATTAGCCATTGGCCATTACATTTATTTCATGTACTTAGCACTTGTCTTATTTTCTGCTGAGATGCTGTTCTGGGTCACTGATTTTCTGTGTCATGACACGTATGTGCCTATGCTGTGATCACGTCTGACCTGTATGCTCTGTTACAAGCAAAACCACTTTGTATTTTGATTGGCAAAGAAAATAGATTTCTTCTTTCCTGCTGCCAATGTGGAGCATAAAATATATAAAAATAAGCCCTAATTAGAACCTGCACCTAAGCAAAATTCCTATGGATTTCTTCTCCAATAGGAAATTTCTTTGGAAAAATCAAATGTGCCAGTTGCTACATTTACATACCTAAACATTGTAAGAGCACTTCAGCTGCTATGAGAGAAGTTTTGCTTTGAGGAGGGCTTTAATGGTGAGGACAAGCATCTAAAGATGCAGCTGCAAGTTAAAAATCAAACTATATCTCCACTAGAAATGAACCATCTTGGTCCCAAACAGATTCTGGTGTGTCCCATATCAGAAGATATCTAAAACTAGAACTATAAATTTCCGAATTTGATCCCAGTCAGCTCTTCAAGAGGTGAGATATAAGTATCCCTTTGATGCATTCTGTATTGGCAGAACATGAACACCAACTGTTGTATTGCAGACTGTGACTCACTCTGGGTATAACCATGGGCTCTCCTGAACACCAGCTAAGTGCAGAAGAGCACAAGGAAACCAGCCTCAGACCAGCTTCCCGTGCCACCTGCAAGTCCCACTCGGGCACACTGGGGTTGAAGTCAGTGTCACAATCCCAGCACAGGTGACTCTTGTGCTCCCTGGGCAGCGTACCTGGGAAAGGGCTTTGAACACTGCTTTGTAAACCAGCTCCATGCTTGCTCCACTGCTTTCAGCTGCTTGCTGGATATTGTGCAGCCATTTCCTCCTGGTTAAGCTTCGCAAGCACTCCATGTGACTTCGTTCCACATGTGTGTTCAGAAACTCCACAAAGTCATCAATAGCTTCATTCTCATCACCAGTGAACTCAGAAGCAACTAACTCAAGGAAAGTCTGGAATGCCTTTGAGGATAGCTTCTGCACTCTTCTAAGCTGGGGAGAATGGGAGTAAAGGTGTTTCTTTGCTAGCAGAAGAAACAGAAAATAAGACAGGGACAGTCTATTTGAATAAAATGTTCTGCTTTTCTCGTGCAAAATATGAATCAAGCCCTGAACTGGCTTTGGATGGCATGCTCTAGTCCATCATTCTGGGTTTCTTTGAGCTATCTCCCCCATGTAAATTGTAAACAGGACAGGTAATCTCCAGCTTCCAGCCGGGACGCACCTTTCCCTCTAGATGTCTGCTCTCCCACCTACTGAGAAAGACACCTGCAGGGCATAGCTCCTGTGCCCCCTCTGTGCCTCTGCAACACACCTAAAAAATAAATGTCAGTGGAAAATAGGAAAGCTGCTGGGAGTTACCAAACGTCAGAGAGAGGTATCTTCATATTTTATGGACACTTGGGCTGGTGGGGCTGGGCTGCAGGCAGACATTCTGAATACTATAATAGTTGCTGAGACCTTTAAATCAATCCCATTAAAAATGTGAAGAATGGAGTCTACAGATGATTTCACAGATCACTCATATCTGGATTTTCCATTATATACCATTACTTGCAGATATTGTATTTTAATTTTGAGGCCTTCCAAAGTAACTATCATTCTTAACTACCCTTCTTTAGGTGCCTTTGATGAATTCTTAAAATAACATTTGTATTTTACCAAATCTCATAAAGTAAGAGTGAGGAAAACAAAAGATCTATGGAAGTCATATAGAGGTCAGGATAACAGTGCTCTGGAATCATCTGTACTGCATCAAGGGATGTAGATGTGGAGCAAAAGGAGCAAGAGAACTTTGATAAGAAATACTGGGTTTAGAAGAATAAATTACTAAGAAAAACATTTAAAGTGGTTAAACTGCTGCCTGCTACCTTCCAGAGAGTGAAGGACTAAAGATGACTGCACAGAGGCTGTTCCTTCCTGTCTTGCACAAGGCTGAGGAGTGGAGCTGTGACTCAGTCCCCTTTTCCATGTCCCAGGGAATGCAGCTGAGCTGGCTCAAATATGGGCAAATAAGCTGCAGCAGAAAGGTCTGGCAGCTTCCTTTTGCTTGGAAAAAGAGGAAATGAGGAATGCCACAAGGCTCAAATTATGATTCTCAAAGAATCACCTTCCTGTATCTAGTCACTCTCGTTGACAAACTTCCAATTTGCCCAGAGGTCCTGAACCCAAACGGGACTCCTCTCTGCCTCGTAATCCTAACAGCCCGAGCATGAAAATGTAAATTTAG
>NW_008624198.1:1303-1557 GCF_000691845.1 Merops nubicus | reverse complement strand
TTCCCTCACCACTGCCTCTGCCGCCACCGACTCCGCCTGCAACCACCGCGATCCAGAAGTGCCCCTTGCAAACTACTCCCTCACCGCCCTCCGAAGCAACCACCCCCCACGGAAACGCTAATGGTGTTAATCCCTCCCCCCCTCACATACATTTCCCTGTTGCTCCCTCTTTCCTAAAGCGAAAGCTCGGTTCCTCCGAAAGCAGGCAAACCCGCAGCCGCCTGGCAATCTCAGTGTGTGCCTGGCAGAGGAGA
>NW_008624198.1:0-923 GCF_000691845.1 Merops nubicus | reverse complement strand
GGGGGGGGCCCCCCAGCCTCTCACACCAAACGGCCGTGAGGAACACAGCCTTCCCTTATTTGTCCTGTAGTTCAGGGCTGTGGGTTTTTTTGTTTTTTTTTTTCGTTTTGTTTTGTTTTGGTTTTTTTTTACATGCTACACGTTGTATTTGCTTTTGCTACCTTTGGTTTTATTAAATAATGCACATTTTTATTATACCCTTGCATTCTCTTCCTAGAATTGATGTAAGGTAACTAACATAAAATAGAAAAAAACTTATAAAGCTAATCATTTGTGTAAAATAACAGGGGGACTGAAAAATTGATTGCCTTGTTGATCACTGTAAAGTGTTTGAAGAAAAGCAGATGCTTCTTTGGTCTGACATCTAAAACAACTAACAACCCTTATCTAGGAGAACGGTCATAAAAGTCAGAATTAACAAGCATCCTGCACTTATTGATAGAAAAAGAGAAAGGAACTACTGAAAAATAATAAAGACTAACACATACAGAGACAACACAAAGTAACATCTATCACAAAATTATCAGTAAAAAAAACACAACTAATGAGGAAGAGCAGATGTTCACCAAGGACAAGAGCTGACCAAAACTAGCCCAAAGCTATAAACTTGCCAAATCACCACATTCCAGAAAAAAGGTGAAAAGTACATCGTGAGGAGGACATACGGCCTTCCTCCCAGAGACCACTGCCTGTGTCTCGAAGACCCCTGCCCACAATTACCAGGAGAAACTGCACAAGTGCAGAAGGACTGATAAGCTAATTATAATACAAAGTGAGGCTAATTATAATACGAAGTGGGGATAGGCGGGGTTAGGTAATGAATATGTATAGGCATCAATTAAATATGTAGTGTTTTACTATATAAATATAAAATAATTTGTCACTTCAGGTATGCGCGTTTGTGGTGAAGCGATCCCCCGTGC
>NW_008624197.1:0-261 GCF_000691845.1 Merops nubicus | reverse complement strand
GCATTGTTAACCAATCCGAGTGTGTAAGCTATGCGTGATCAGTTACTGAGTGTATAAATATAGGAGCTTGTGTGTATTAAAACGGAACACTGATGAACCTTCTGTGAAGTCTGTCTTTGATTCCGGGCTCCCCGCAACAAGTGGTGACCGCGAGGTGATTCGATTTTCCAGATCGGGGAGGCGGCAGTTAACAGGGTGCTACGACACGGAGTTAACTGGGCGTTACGACGCGGTTTGATTAAGCGGTATGACGCGGATGGC
>NW_008624196.1:0-447 GCF_000691845.1 Merops nubicus | reverse complement strand
ACACTTTCGAAGACACAGAACACAAAGGTGAAGAGTGGAATCAGCATTTTAATTTGTGCTCTTTGATACTGGTGTGTTATTGTTCTTCTCCTGTTTCAGAGCTGATTCTCCCAAGCACTAACACAAAGCCCGTGGCCTGAATAAAAGAGCTGCTAAAAGTGGCAGCAAGAAGAGAGGCCAAGCAGCGCCTGTTTCCTGAAGAGAACGTCAAGAACGAGGATCGGGAGTGACCGCATGAAGAAGAAGAAATGTACACGAGCCAGAACCAGCGGGAACGGCAGAAGCAGCAGGAGCAGCAAAAGAAGAAGAAGAAGAACCAGAAGCAGAAGCAGAAGCAGCAGCAGAGGAAGCAGACGAAGAAGCAGAAGAAGCAGAAAAAGAACCAGAAGCAGCAGAAGCAGAAGAAGCTGAAGAAGCAGTAGAAGCAAAAGCAGAAGCAGAAGAAGC
>NW_008624195.1:426-818 GCF_000691845.1 Merops nubicus | reverse complement strand
TCCAGTATGCTGAGGAGGAAAATGAACCCTGTACCCCTACCTACCAGCCTCAGCTAGGGCAAAGTCACAGCTCTAGGAGCAGAAGTGAGGCTGATGAAGCTCGTGTGGAGGGAACCATACAAGTCCAGTTTAATCCCATCTGGGTTGCAGCTGCTTAGGTAATTTGTAAAATACCAACATACAGCTGTAGCTGTAAACTGTCTTTTGTGTGCTCTTGGAGAGAGGATTACAACCTCTCATTCTGGCACCTGCCACATTAAATCTATGTCTGCATCATTTACAACTCAAGTTACTGCATCACACAACCTGAGGCTGCTTTTGGAGACCAAGCATATCACAGAGAAAATATAAAATAGCTCCCCTTCAGTTATTGCCCCCATATCTGTCCCAAG
>NW_008624195.1:0-411 GCF_000691845.1 Merops nubicus | reverse complement strand
CAGTTAGTGCCCCCATATCTGTACCAAGCTACTACTAAGGGCTGCCATCAGATCGTGGCTTTTGATCTATAAGACCTTAAATAATATGTTGAGGGAAGTGATTCTACCCCGCTACGCTCTGCTGAGACCCCACCCACAGTGCTGTGTCCAGCTCCGGAGTCCTAAGCACTGGAGAGACAGGGACCTGCTGGAGCAGGGCCAGAGGAGGCCACAAAAATGAGCAGCGGGTTGGAGCACTTCTACTGTGAGGCCAGGCTGAGGGAGTTGGGGTTGTTTAGCCTGAGAATAGAAGGTTCTGGGAAGACTTTATTGTGGCCCTTCAGTGCTTAAAGGGGGCCTATGGGAAAGATGGGCACAGACATTTCAGCAGAGCCTGAAGCGACAAGACAAGGAGTAATGTTTTTAAACTAA
>NW_008624194.1:0-897 GCF_000691845.1 Merops nubicus | reverse complement strand
TCGGGGTTCAAAGCCCAGCATTTCACCATTCACTAGCACTTAGGCCATCTCAGGGATGCCCAAAACATTCAGGCTAGTGCTCATGGAATAAGGAATATGAGCTTCCCTCCCAGAGGTGTACTGACTGCTAGATCTGTCATCCAAGGAGCAGAGAAATATTCCGAACAACCGTGATCACTCCACGCACACAAAATCTACAGAAACACTGCAGGTTTTCTTTTCAAAACCAATGCTGTAGAGTCCAACACTTGTGTAGAGACCAGTAGCATCTAATACATTTCATATTTCAGAGTTTGTATTTATCTGGGTTTTCAAAAGCAAGCTTAGCACTTGAAGAACTAATGAGGTGAATAAGACCCTGCCTTCTTTGGCTAATGACTACAGCAATCAACCAATTTTCTGAAGATCATGAACAGAAATGTTACAATATAAAACTGAAGAGAAGGAATGACGTGAAAATCTGTGCTCCGTATCACTGTTGCTAGCTCACACACTAATGCCACATGCAATTTAAGTTTCATAAATTACAAGTAAAATGTAATTAAAAACTTGACCATCCCATCAAGTGTCAGGACAAGCAACTGCTCGTTGAGGTCTGAAGTAACTTATTGTCAAAGCATGTTCTTGAAGATGCAACACAGCTCAAACTGGATGGAGGTTGTATATAAGCAGAAGCAGAATATATATTTATGTAATTTATACAAGACTTGATCTCATCTAGAATGTTGGGTAGAGCTTGTCAAAATGTTTGACGACAAACCCACAATGCAGCAGACTGAATTGTCTTACTTTTTCTATTATCAGCCCTGTTTTCTTCTGTGGGAAATATATGGCTATATTATATATAATTTATATTGGATTTTATAATTTAGATCATGGAATCATAGAATGTCTGGG
>NW_008624193.1:929-1133 GCF_000691845.1 Merops nubicus | reverse complement strand
CCCAGCAACGAGGGCTCAGCAGAAACACCTGAAGCCCCTCGAGGTGGGGCTGCCCCCCGCGGGGGGAGAAAGCTCCGAGCAGAAGGTGCAGGGCTCTGAGCAGGCAGAAATGTGCCTTTCTCTGGGTGACAGAGGAATTACTGAGTGCCCTGGCACTGGGTTCTGCACCCAGACAGGCTGGGGGAGCAAGAACGGCACAGGGCG
>NW_008624193.1:576-904 GCF_000691845.1 Merops nubicus | reverse complement strand
ACCCCCCAGAGGGTGCCAGGGGTTCTCAGAGGGCAGCAGGAGCCCTCAGAGCTGGGCTGGCTGGAAAAACAAAGAGGGTCTGGAGGCTCTGAGGAAAGATTTGGCTTCTTTTTGCTGTGTTGAGGTGAGGGGGCTGGGAGGTGATGCCCTCAGCAGCGAGCCTGGGCATCCCAGCAGGAAGCAGGGGCAGAGGAGAGGTGGCTGGTGGAATCCCAAGACAAAAATCCAACACCAGCACCCAGCCAACAGGGCAAAACAAGGGGCAAGCCCAGCGCCGACGGGTCACTGGGCACCAAAAGGGAGCCAGGACCTGTGCCAGCCTTGCAAA
>NW_008624193.1:0-260 GCF_000691845.1 Merops nubicus | reverse complement strand
GACAGCCAGGGCAGCGAGGGGGCCGGGGGGGCACCCCCCGTGGGTCACCCCCCAGCTTCTGAGCGGGGAGAGAGGCCTTCGAAGCAGAAGAATGCAGGAGATGAGATGCTCACCCCCCAGTTCTCCAGCCGAGGGTGATGCTGACCCCGCTGCCCGGGCACAGAGCTCCCCAGGGAGCTCCCCCCAAATCCCAGGAGGGTTCAGCATGTGCCAGCTCCCGGTGGCACCGGGCAGAGGTGCCCGCTGGGGCTGAAGCAGAA
>NW_008624192.1:0-1649 GCF_000691845.1 Merops nubicus | reverse complement strand
CTGCCCGGGCCCGGGCCTGGGCCTAGGCCTGCCCTGTGGGGAGGGCTGTGGTGGAAGGGAGCTGGGAAGGGCCGGGAGAATGCTGCTTCGTGTCCTGGGAATGTTCCATTCCCTGTGGGGAGCGTGGCGGGGGGCTGGTGTAGCGGGGGTGTCCCAGGGCTCCCCGTGCCTGTGTGTGCCCTGCTCCGGGGCGAGGTCCCCCCCGGGGCCAGTAACCGCTTTTTTTCTTTGTTGCAGTGTTCCACAAGTGGGGCGCTGGGGGTTACCCACAAAGCCAGCACCCCTGGGCCCTTTCCTGAGCTTCTTTTGTATGCCAAATTATCAGTAGTAAGTTTTGAAGAACTACCCGATGAAAGTGATTGGTTAGTACACAACAGTTATTCTTACTGCATGTGCTCTGTGGGTCAGGGGCTTCACCTGGGCAGGACTCTCCTGCTCTGTGGGTGTGATTTTTAGTGCTAGAAGGAGGCTCATTCACCCAGGTTAACACCTGTACTTACTGACACCCTCACAGGTGGCCATCTTGACTTAGACATCTGTCTTCACAGCCACCGATAGACATCAAATGAAATACCAAATACTGCACATGTCCTGAGTTCCCTTATTTTTTTTGTCCCTTGTTGGACTAATCCATTTTTTCTCTGGTTTACTGATGATGGACAACAGCTTTGTGTTGTCCTGCATTACTCCCAAGTAACCAATGATAGGATGAGAAGCACTGGGCTGAAGTTGCCCCAGGGGAGGTTTCAGTTGGATCTCAGGAAGAATTTCTCTCCTGGCAGAGTGGTGAGGCCTTGGCCCAGGCTGCCCAGGGAGGTGGGGGAGTCCCCAGCCCTGGAGGGGTTCAAAACACGTGTGGAGGTGGCACTTGGGGACATGGTTTAGTGGTTGTGGTAGTGTTGTGTTGATGGTTGGACTCGATGATCTTAGAGGTCTTCTCCAACCACAGTGGTTCAGTGATACCTGTGATGTCCAGGGAAGCAGCGTGTCGCTGTGTGTGCCGTGGGAGCTGGCAGCAGATCTCTGCACCCCACCTCTGGGAGCTGCAGTCTGTGTTCACACTCAGGCTGCCAGCGAATAACAAGTGCCAGGGAGGAGAATGATCCTTCAGAATACTTTGAGCACTGGTCCTGTGAAACATGAACGTTCTCTGAATGTAATGAGCATTTCCCTGATGGTAATGCTATGAAGTGTTTGAAATCTGGGGCAAGCAACTTCACTTTTATTTGTGAGCTGAAGTATTTCTAAGATCGTTTTAACTTTAAAGTTTCCTTGTGTGCCTTGCCTTCCGAAGAAGGGAAGAAAAGATGCCTCGATTTTTGTGTTTGCTTTTCCAGTTGTAGAAGCACAGAACGGTTTGGGTGGCAGGGATCTCCAGTTTGCTGTTTCAGGACCCTGCCCTGGGCTGGGACACGGGCTGGCCCCGGCTGCCAGGTGTGCGCTCCTTGCCCCCGCCGGTGCCCTGTTCCCGGGGAGGTGCTGCTGGGATGGGGCCGGGGGGGTCAGCAGCGGGGGTTGTTTCTCCCGGGGCTCCAGACTGGGGCAGATTGCACCAGAACTCCCGGGGTGGGTGTCACGGGAAAACCGGTGCCGCGTGGAGCCAATTCCTTGAGACTGGGGGTGGAGCAGAACCCGCAGGTCCGTGCAGG
>NW_008624191.1:84611-101629 GCF_000691845.1 Merops nubicus | reverse complement strand
CCAGCCCCTGTAACCATGACAGGCTGTGATGGACACATCACAGTGGCTGCAACCGTGTCCTAGCAAGGTAAGTTTGGGAGTCCCTGAGCTAAGTTGTTATTAGGACCACAGCATTTTCTGGAGTGTAGCTCTTCCAAACTGCCTGGGTTCCTTTCCAGTTGTTTTTTGTCCATTCCTAAATGATAATAGAGCTTGTTTTCCTCTTAGAAGAAGCAGGAGAAACTTGCCCTTTTAATTGTGGCTTCACTCCTCCTACATAAAACCTGAAATACTGAAGAAAAAAAAAAAAAAGAGGCAGACAAATGCATCCTGCCACCCACCCATTTCTCTTCTCACTGGGGTGATGCAACAGTCAGCTATGAAGTTTAAGAATTGTGCCCGTTTAGGGTGGAGCCTTTGGACAGACTCACGTAATAGAAATGAGGTGATTTGGTTGGGGTTTTTTTGTTTTTTTTTTACATGGATACAGCTTATATGGTTTACAGAGCAGCTGTGATCTGTAGCAGAAACAAAACTTAAAGCCTACTGTTGTCACTGGTAAACAAGAAAACTCCTCTTTTATTTCTTCATATGAAGACACAGGGCCAAAATTTTAGTGGCTTTCCTGAAGTTTCATGTAAAATGCCAGAGATGTTCAGTGTTGGTGTGTGCTATTCGAGGTCAGAAGTGGGACAGCAGAGGTTTTTGCTACTTGTTGCTACACTCTTTGCTGTGGCTTTGCTTACTAAATTGCAGCATAGATGTGAAGAAAGCAAGGGTGCTCTTGGGGCTGTGTAGAGTGTTTCCCACGAATCTAGTGAAGATTTAAGGTCACTGTGCTAGCACCATCCATCATGTTCAAAACATGAGTGCAACCTGCTGTGAGTGCAGATACGGTCTCCTGGGCTGATGAAGTAATTGCAGAGTCTTTTGCAAAGAGGAAAAAAAGGGAAGAACTCAGCCTGTTTAGACTAGCAAATTGAAAGCAAAAAGAGGATCTGATTGATGTCTGCAGATGTCAAATGCTGAGGAGGGAAGCAAAGCTGTCATGATGCTGGCTAAGATTAAATGAGTCTAGACTGGCCATGGATACAGTTAGACTGGAAATGAAAAGGAGGTTGCTAAACAGTAGAGCAGCGTAGAACAGGAATTTCTGGACCAGCTTGTCAGAGGAGCAGAGGGAAGAACCCCTCAGCCAGCCCTTGCTACCCTGAATGCAGAGCTGGTCAGTCTCTGAAAGGGTGCCAAGGGTGTGGTGCTTGTCATAGCAGGACCCTGTGATTTCCAGTCTTGCCCAGGTTCCTCTTTTACTGAAATCCCACTTTGACTTTGCTACATTATTAGAATTGTCAGTAACCAAAAACCACTTCCCTCCAATAATTAACAAAACCAAAAAGGGAAGCATTTACAAAAGAAAAAGTACATTTCAGATTTGAGTGCTTCATTGTGTCTTTTGCCCATGTTCTCCACTCAGTGACGCCCACTTCAATTCAGAATAACCAGATTTAAATTGCTTATAAAAGCATAATTAAATCCCTTTGCTATAGTAGGGAAATGATTGCAACAGCAGGGTATTCACTGGACAGAGCCCTTCCAGGAGGCCTTAGCCAGGCTGATGCAGTACTTAGGGTTTTTGCTTGTTCTTTACATGGCTTTGGGTTATCCCCTCCATTAACATGAACTTGGCAGAAAATAAAATAGAATGTTATATAAGCATACATATATATTTATATATATAAAAAACTGTAAGTATTATATGTAAAATATGGGGTTTATAGCTATATAAACCAAAAAAGTAGCTGCTTATTCAAAATGTTGGCCTGGAGCCATATTTAAAAATGTTACTCATGTTTAGCATTGAGGGCAGGACTGCACAAAACAAAACCTAGTTTCACTTAGTTACATGTCAACCACATCATGTGTATCACACTTACAGCCCAAACTCTGAAAATGTGGTAGTAACTGTTTATTGTAAAAAAACAAACAAAAACCAGGGCTGCAGTTTGCCATGGAGATCTTGGAAAATAGTGACCTACTGGGCCTGCCTTTAGGAATTTTTCAAGAACTAGCCATTTTGAGGCTTCTTACCATTTGTGAAAGCAGAGTCAGAGTCTGACTGATCCCATAAGATGCATCAAGACAGGTTGGGCCTAACTGGCAGGGCTGGCTAACTGGAAGGTACCTGGGGCTTGTGGTAAGAGCTAAGTTCCGTATGAGCCAGCAGTGCAGTCTCATTGCACAGAAGTTAAATTATGTATGGGCTGCCTCAGGAGCTCAGGCTCAGTCATTCCCCCTCTGCCTGGCAGTGGTGAGGTTGCACCTAGAATAAGGGTGTCCATTTATGGTCCCTCCCCATCAGTTCAAGAGGAAGTTGTGGAAACTGGAAAAGAAGTACCTTGGAAGCGCCTGAAATGCTGCAGCAGTTTGAGGACAGAGCTCAAAGGGTTTGAGGGTTTGGCTGGATCTAGAGCCATTTGGATTCTGACTGTTGTATAATATTCCACTCAAACCAGCAAACTCTTCCCCTGATTTAAGCAGCCTGGGGGAAACTTCAGCAGTCTGGGGCATGTCTCTGCTGCATGGTGTGATGTTGTGTAGTCATCTGGCGTTAGCTGAGCTGGCACAAGTACAGAAACAACAATGCATTACCCGAGTTCATCTGTATTGCTGATACTTTTGCTCACCTGTTATAGACCAAGCTGAGGTTTTTCTGGGCTTACATTAGCCACTAGTGGTTTTCAGAGAGATTTTCTGTTCTGTTGTGCTGCCTCTGTGCTCAATGTGGTCCTAACTTAGCCTCAGCTGCAGCAGAAGTGATGCCTTGGAGCAAGAGCTGCTTTGATTGCCCTGGGTGGGCTGAGGCTGCCTGACCTCCAAACAGGCTCCTTGCTCTGTCACAGAGAAGTATTGCTGCCACTAGGTGGTAGGAGCTGCAAGGGTTGTCTCTGCCTGGTACGGGGCAGTTTGCAGAGCCTGAAGAGGAAATATTAGCTGCACAGCAAGCTGGCCGTGGCCCTCTGTGTGCCCAGCGCCGGGCTGGGCAGTTCTGGACTTGCACCTCCAGATTCCTTTCTAGTGAAAGGCAAGGAAGGAGTCCTCCTGCTGCTGTCCAGGGGGTCAGTTTAAGTCCTGCTACAGCTGTGTGAGGTCGTCTTTGCTCACTACATTTCTGGGGTTTCTTTGTTTTTGTTTTTGTTTTGTTTGTTTGTTTGTTTTTGGTTTTTTGTTTGTTTGTTTGTTTTGTGTTTTCTTGTTTGTTTTTTGGTTTTTGGGGTTTTTTTTTAATTGACTGAAAGCCTTGCCTTGGGAACTTTCCACTTTACCTAAGCCATTTACCTCTGCTTTTTCTAGGGCCTTAAAATCATCCTTTAGTGTCAGAGAGGATTATGTTCCTGCTCCAGTAATCTGTGAGTTGCTGACAGGTGCTAGGGCTGACCTGCAGATAATTGTGGATCCTGCAGGAGGGGTCAGAAGCACCAAAAAATGCTTGTTTCTGTTTACCTAACACTGGTGTCATCCAACACCTCAACAGTACTTTTCTAGAACAGGTAAAAGAGGCTGTATGTATAAATAGCTAAATCAGTAATTTAAACCAGTGGAATGTCGATCCTGGAATGTTTTAATTAAAATGAGTTTGCAGTAAGTAGGTCCTGTCGTCTTTGGGCTTTAGGAGCCACCCTTCTTGTGCAGGTGGTTTGCTTTCAAATCCTTTTGTCTCCACTCATGTGCATGAGAATGAAGAGGGTTGGGGGAGATCAGCTTCCCATGCAAATAGTGTCAAATAGCTTCTGGGTTTTATGTTTATTGCCCTTACCCCTTTTCTCATGACCGAAGGGTGCTTCCAGGGGACAGACCTCCAGGCGATGCTGTTTCCAGCACTGTCCCCACCGGCCTGATCGTTATATGGATTTGCTTTCCCTGTGGCTCTGCTGAAGGTTGTGGAGGCACAGAGCCTGCCCATGCTGTTCCAAAAATAGTGAGACATGAGAACTTGGCAGAGGAATGTGATTTTCATAACGAGCGTCCTTCCAAGATAATAGCTAGCAGGGGTGCTACTGAAGCCAACAGGAGCTGGCCCAGGGACTCCAGGGCAGCAGCAGCATTGAACTGGTCCCATTTTACAAGGGCAGCCTGCTGTTCAGCACGCAGCTTTCCACTCACTTTACAGGCTGCAGCCTGATGTCATGCTCTTGATGTGGAAGGGGAAGGTTCCTCCATGTCTTTGCTGGCTCTTGGGGCACTCAGGCAGCTCTCCCAGGGTCAGTGTGGGCATCATGTCATGGATCACCCAAGTGTTTGGAGAGATGAACCTCTCTTTCACCTCTGGGGAGTGTCAGAGCTAACCTGGAGCCTTGGACAGGGGCATAACTTTCAATTTTCATAATTTTCAGCCAAAATGATTGGTGGTAGCTAGCTGGGTGCTCACACACCTGCATTGGTGGGTGATTGATGGGTGAACATTGGTCCCCAGGTAACACAAAAGAGGTCTCGGTGCTCTTGTGTGTCCAGGGGAGTCCCTCAGTCATGGTCCTTTCAGGGGATCTCCAGCATCAGCCTGGTTGTCCACCAGCCACTCTACTGTCACCAGTGGGTAGAGCACTGGGCAGCCCTGGGCACAGCCTGGGGTGGTAGGGGTAAGGAGGGCTGGGGAAGCAGTGGCAGCCTTCCTGGGGCTCTGGCTGCAGGAAGGAGCACCCTAACACAGGCCTTGGAGTGTGCTGGTGGGCGCTAAGGAAGCGGTGAGGCCTCTTTGACGTTCTCTGAAAGGTGCTAAGGGGGTGCCCTTTGGGAGCAGAGAGGACCACTTTGATCATCTCCCAGGATCTAAATCCCCAGCCTTCCCTCTGGCACGTCAGGGAGCCACCACTCCTTATGTGCATGCACCCAGCAGCCAAGTGCACTTCTTGGATGCTTTTCTGCAGGCATGGAGGCTTTTTTCTACGTTCTTGAGCATTGAGATGGTTGCTAGCCCCAAGCCACTGTGTTGGAAGACCAGACCATGCTTTGGTTTTGTTGTGGCCAGTCAAAATCAAGTGAAGATGTTGATGGGGGCGTCCTAGTTTTAGGCCTGGCATTTTCCAAAAAGCTTGGTATGGTCTAGCATTTCTTCTGGGCACAAACACAAGTGCCCTACTGGGGCCTTGCTGCTGAGTCCTTCTGAAGGCAGGCTTGAAGGAGCTTGAGTTGTTCTTTACCTGGGGCCCTGAAGTGGCAAGTTATGTTTTTTGTGGGGGCTGTTGGACAAGGAGATACAGGGGAATTTTTTTTTCTACCTTCACTCCTCACTGCAGCTTCTGTAGGTGTGTGTGCTGTGGTGCCCACATGCTGGCTTTGCCACCGTGGGAGGGGCTGTTGATTTCTGAATTTCTCTGGCTCCTGTCCTTTCTAGCACTGACTAAAAGCAGACTGGTCAAAACTGTGTCTTTCTGTGGTTTTACAGTGTTCACATCCACCAAAACCCCATGACATCTTTGCTGGGACGTTGGCCCAAGTTGCCAGTAAACCAGATGTGTGAGGCCTCCAAAACCCTGCCTGAAGGGCTTATCTTTCTCTGATGTAACACCTTTCACAGTGACACCTTGCAATGGGCTTTTTGTTGCAGGAACATACGGGGTCAGGGTGGGGTTTGTTTTGTAGACAGCGTGGTTTTACTTGCAGAAGATGAAACAAGATCAGCCTGACATTTCTGATTTTGTGAACTTTGCTGGTTGTCCACACTTAGGCTGCACATGGAGGTGATAGGGCTGAAGTGAAAATATAAACTGAAGGGTAAGCTGCCATCATTTTGCAGCCCCTGAGTGTGACTTCCCACCACAGGCTGTTGAGGGACTTTGGATACTTGCATTTTTATGAAGCTGAGAAAATGCCTGTCTCCATCTGCAGTGGCTTTTGGGAGAGATTGTAACTGTTAGACAGAATTATCAAGCTTGGTGCAAGGGTAGCTGAAGGGGATGATGTTGCTTACAGTTAGCCACAGTATGTGAAACTGATATTTTTCTTTGGACTTAAAATCAAGCAAATTGTGGCATCAGAAGGGGTCGAAGTGGAACCAAGTCACAACCTGCTGCTTGAGCGAGCAGGTGCCAGACAGTATTGGGGAGGGGAACAGGCACTTGAAGCTCAGAGAAGAGGTAACAAGCTGAGGTGCAACCCAGAGGTGCTTTAAGTTTTGGTCTCTTTGAAGCGTATTGCTTTCCAGGTGATGTTTAAGGTGGGAGGATGGATCCACACAGCCCTTGGAGCAGCTTCCGAGTGGCTGTTGGTGTTTCAGCACTCTCAATTTTCCTGAAGACCTTTGACTGAGCTTGGACAGGTTTTTGGTCTTCACCAGCACAGTCCAAGGCCAGCAAGATTTGCAGAGTTCAGTATTTTTAAAACAACCCAGAGCTCTCTCATGCTGGTCACTCCAAGCTGGAAACATCAGTTCCAGTAGCTTTTTTTTGGTGTGAACTGAGGGCTGCAAAAAGAATGTGATCTTTATAGGGCTGCTCTCTTCTGAGACACCATGATAGCAGCAGCCAGCTGAGGGGTGCAGACGTCCTATAAATCTTTGATTAACAGGTGATGTCTATAGCTAGATACATTCTAGTTCCTTATTCCACAATTTATTGCCCTCTGAGTTCTGCCAGCCCTTAGTTTTTCAATCATACAGGAGGGAAAAAGTGTTTATGTAGTTGTCTGTGCCAGTTTAAAAAGTCTGGAGGGAAGGATTTGATTTTATTTCTTCCTTGAATTTGTTTTGTATTTATTGGATTTTTGTTTTTAATAGTGGCCAAATAGGCTTTTTTTGTTTTAAAATAGACTGACAGAGACTTTTTAAAATGTGATTTAACTGGTTGACCTAACACCTGATATATTTAAATATTTTTTTTCTAGTTTGGGCTTTTGTGGTGTTTCTAATGGAATAGATGCAAGTGAAAAAGATGGTAGAAGTGACAAAAATCACCCTTTTGTGTGTATGTTAAGTTAGTTTTTAGTCATAAGATGAACAAATCATGTAATTGTGCTGTGAATTAGCCCAGCTGGAAGGGAGGGGTGAGGAGGAAGGACGTGCGAGGGTTCGCTTGCCTATCCCCAGGGATGCATTGTTCCAGAGGAATGATGGAATGTGGTACAAAAACTGTCCAGCCTGGGAGCTTGACACATCAGCCACGTGACTAAGAAAACAGGGGCAGAAATTTGGAGGGTGTAGTTAGGTTTGTGATTATTTTTTTTCTCTCTGGGGCAGGTGGGAACCCCCAAATCCCCTGTGCTCGCCCTGGGTGGCGGTTGTCATCGTTCAGCTCTCATGGAAGGAGCTGAGCCTTGATGCCGTGCTGCCCACACCTGCATGGGAGGCAGCCGGTACCCCCAGGGACCCCGCAGAGTTTATTTCTGCCAAGGGGAAGATTTCTGCCAATCTGTTGTTCTTCAGGGGAGCTTTGTGGCCCGGCTGTCACCGCGTGGGGTGGGGAAGCCCACGCTATTCCCGCTGTCGGCGCAGGGCAGCTGTGAGTGGGAGCTGCTGGGAGCTGCCCCCTGCCTGCCTTCCCGGATGGGTGACAATGACCCCGGGGCTCTCTGCTGGAGGAGATAAAAGTGAGCCCGATGTGGGGAAGTGAGCTGTGTTTCTCAGAAGCACACTCACCAGCTGCCCAGCCTGCAGGTGACGGTGCATGCACTTGAGTCCCTTTCTGAGTTTCCTGAGTTGTCACTTCACCTCCTTCTGGCTAAAAAGAAAAACACCCCCAAAATGAGCAGAGGAAAGAAACTTTCCCTTTCTCAGCCTTTCGGATGTGGCACCACACACAGTGACCTCTCCCATCTCGATAGCCCCAGGGATGTATGTGCCATCTGTGGCACACTCCCTTGCCATGGTTTGATCTCTTCTAGGCAGAAGTGGTTTGTGAGGCTGCTGTGTACCAGCTTCTGCAGTCGCTGGAGCAGAGAGGTAAAAGGGCTAACAGAGCCCCAAAACTCAGCTAGCAGATGGCTGTGAAACCTGCCACCTTCCTGCCACTGCCTTGTTCATCTGGGAGTCTTGGGCCAGGGCAGTGAGCAGAGCAGTGGCACGTGCCCTGGCAGTCATCATTGTGGCCGTGTGTAAGAAGCATCACTAACACGTGCGTGCACACTGAGCACAGAGGTGTTCCTTCTCCTCTGCTTGAGGGAGTTTTTCTCATTTGAAATCAAAGGACCGAATCTTCACTTCAGCATAAGTCAGTGTCTTGCTCCATCACAGTCGGGTGAGTGTCGCTTTGACGCTGTGTGGAAATTTGGGCCTGAGCTCATGACATCTTCAGCACTCGTGCACACGGCAGGGTGGGTGTGTGAGCAAAGGCTCTTTCAGCAACTCCCTCTTGGTGAGCCTGTTCTTATGACACCTGGGACCCTCTCTGGTCCTGCAGCACTGCCACATCCTGCCCTCCAGTGAGCCCCATAGCTGGGAGCAGCGGGCAGCTCGTGAGGACACGGCACTGCCTTGTCTGAGGGCCTGGTACGGGGGAGGCGTTTTGGCACAGAGCAGCATCAGAGTGCAGTTCATGGTTGTGTTACTCCTATGAAGATAAAAATTGAGAAACAAACCCGTTTATTATTCCTCCTCCGGGTCCTGTGCTTTGGCACGAAGTGACCCAGATACTGCTGGCCACTCATGCTGCTGGGGGAGGTGGACATGTGGCTTTCAGAAGCCCAGCACGGTTTATTTGAGTGCTCCCGGCAAGACCCGAGGCAGATTGCTTTGTGTGGGGGTTGTGGACCACGAAAGGAGAACAGGAACATTGGGAACGCTGAGGGAGCCTGCCAGCTCTTGTAATTATCTTGTAGTAATTTGCTTGCAAGCTCCCCAAGCCCTGCCACTCTTTTTGGAAACAATGCACTTGCTCGGGCCGGGAAGTGGAGACACAGCTGTCTCTGTGTGGAGAGAGTTCTGACAGCCTGCTGCCTCCTCTGCAAAGCACAGGCTGACAAAACACTGACAACTGACTCTTTTCTTGGGGAAACCCTTTGGTTTCAGGGAGCTCCAGCTGAGCCCAAAGCAGATTTTCTAGGGAGTTGTGTGCATCAATTATTTCCAAAAAGATTGAATGCAAAATTCATGGAATACCTGAGCTAAGATGTATTTTTTTTTTTTTTTTTTTTTTTTTTTTTTTTTTTTTTTTTTGTGGGGAAAGTTGAGCCATTGCTCTAAACTGTATTTAACAAGGTCTCCATATCCTCCAGATGCTGCTTTATCTGGCAACTGTCTGCTAAAGAGGAGGCTGGGGTGGAATTGCTGCTGGGGCATATCCTTGGTGGGGCAGCTCAGCCCCTTGTCTTGCAGAGGAATCAGAGGCAGAAGCAGCATCTGGGAGACTTCTGCTGTGACAAGGAAGTGCAGAACTTGTCCAAGCCCATTCCTGGTGGCTCTGGAGGCTGGAGAGGCCCCGTTGGTGTTTTCCAGTGGATCTCCTAAACCTCTACTGATGACTGTCTTGAGGGAAGTCCCCTCTGGCCACCACGCTGCTGTTGGCACAGCAGCTCTTGTAAGGCAGTGGATAGAGGAGACAAGTTGCCTATTATGTTCTCCATGTCTGCACATGGGAAATGCTTGTCTTTCCCCATCTCCTCCCTCCATGCTGCCTGAACTGGGGCAGTGGTGCTGCCCTGTCCCATTTATGTAGCATGAAAGCTAATTGGAGATAAGGCTCTCACCTTAGCTGTCTTCAGAGGTTTTTGGTTTAGTGTGGGTTGTACATGGACATCAACTAGAAGGAGGTGGAAGTTAGCCATCACACTGGCTTTTCATGGTCATGGGGAGGGAAAGGATGCTCTTTTAATAGAATCCTGAATTTATTTTTTCTTTTTCCTCTGATGGTGAAGCAGCAAGGTGTGAGGGTTCAAAGCAATTTGCTCATATAGCTGCTGAGGACAGAGGTCTAAAGTGATGTTTGAGTTGGATTTCAGCGGGTGCTTGTGTTTGCAAGGGGCAGTCACCAGTACATGGATTGTCCCACCCAGTGGCTTTTCCAGTCAGGGACTCTCTTCAAGCTGCACCAACACCCCACTAAGACAACAGGCAAGTAAAGCAGGTGTATGTAACTGCTGTCAAACACTGTCCTTAGGATGTAGTCTGTGCTTCCAACAACCCCTGCCCTGCTCGCAGGTGAAAAAACACAGACGGCAAGCTGTAATTTAAACAAACCAAAACCCCCAAACAAACGGAAAGACTTCTTTTGCGCTGAAATTGACAGGGCTAGTCTCTAGATGTAGGCCAGCCTTGAAATGAGCCCACCTGATCCCACTAATGTTGTTTCCTCCAAGTGTTTTGTTTTTTTAGTTTACAGTAACAATTGCTCTGTGGCTTTATTGGCCTCCATGCTGGTGCCGAAGCGGTGCAGCGCCATTTCCTCGGCGGGCAGGTGCTGCTGCGAAGGCTCCCACGTCACCCCTTCCTGTTGACTCAAATGCTTTTTCTTACTTTTGCCAATGTCAAGCAGAGATAGCAGATCAGGGAAGACTTCTGAGCAATGCAAAATAGAAAAATAGAAATGTGAGGACTTCCGTGTTAAGCTCTGTCAAAAAACACTCCAGCTTTCCAACCCTTCCTAATTCCCACTGGTAGACCCTAAGAAAGGAGGCAAGTAACTCTTAAGTCAGATCAAATTCACAATTTGAACTGTTTGCTATTTTAAGGTTTCGTTTTCTTGGTCCCTTTTTAAACTGTATGTTCACTCTTACTCTGCCTGCTGCAAATTCCCTTTTTTGGTAGAATAGCACTATTCTTTTCACTTCTCAGTGATTCCTTGAAGAGTGGTTGGTCTTTGCAGTTTGGCAAGGAGATGGCCTTGCTTAAGAGTGAAAATGGATGACCTTGCTTGGCTTTTGGATCCGGGTCCCCAAAGGGTGGCCATTAGTGCTGATTTTGCTAATAATTGTTGCCAAGTACATAACAGGCCAGTGGACAAATGCTGTGTTATAAACAAGTTGTTAATCCATCCTGCTCTTTATTTCAGCAGCCCCATGGGATTTCTAAGTGTTAGGAAACGGGATGGACAATTACCTGGATCGCTTTTTTAAAAAATAAAAATTGAGTAGTCCAATGTTCTGTTAGACCTAAATAGGAGAGCTTCAGTATTTTAAAAAGTCTGTATTTATGCCTGACCTGTGAAGTGAGATAATGGGTGGCGGTGAGGTGTGAGCTGTTACACTTGTGAGCACCCTGTAACACATGCAATGAGACTTGCTCAGGTTTGCAGTTAGGCTGCTGAAGCAATAGCTGTTTGGAGAAAAAAAAAAAAAAATCTGCTAATTCAATGTCCACAGTGATGTGAATTTTAAAACAGTCTGTTTCTGTGCTAGCCTGAATATTTGAGAAAGAAGTAGCAGGATCTTTCTGTAATCAAGGTAGTATTGAGTGCATTGAGAAGTCAGAGATGGGCTGTGGAGTTTTGCCAGCACTAGAGAAGCAGGATGTGTATGTTTTAAGCTAGGAAGAGTTAACTTTGTTTCCCTGAAGCTCACCTTTAAGGGAAGTGTAGAAAATCTATGCATGTTCACCTGACTGTATGCGTGTTTATACAAGCATATTTAACTTACATAAATACACATCCCTCATCGGGTTGCCAGTGAATTAAATTACTTCCTGTTGGAGATCTGTCAAGAGGGTTTTCTTTTTTAAGTAGGGGTTTGAAGAGATGCCTGGGCAAGCTGGGATAGATAAGCACGTGGCAAGTGGAGGGATCATTGAGGAAGGAGTTGGGAAAGAATAACAAGGAGATGTAAAAGCTGGCCCGACTGGCAGTGCAGAGGTGATATCTGTACTTAAGCCGGAGGAGGGGTTGCTGAACAGGTAGGCACAGCCAGATTTAACCAACTGCAGCAAAGATGTGGCACTAGAGATCTGATGTGGGCTGAAGAGCCAAGGTTGCTGGTGGGTTTTTAGGGTTTGTGCTGCTCTGCCTTAGGCTGCTGCCATAGACAAGCCAGCTTGCATGTCTTTCAGCTGCTCTGCAGTAAAGGCAGAGTGAAACAATGAAGTATTGTTGTTTATATGGACTGGAGACAGCACTTAACATGTGGCCTTGGTGCTACATGCAGCAGTATTGTGAGGTTGCTGGGAACATGTCTGTCTTAGCTTCTGGAAGGAGCCCAGAGGGAGCCATTGAGCAGAGCCCAGGATGATGACAAAAAGCAAGTTCTCCTCATCTGCCACCGGCCATTTTCTTTCCTGCTTATGTCCAGAGAGGAGTGAAAGGATTCCAGGTTGCTTTACTTCTGCTGTGTGCATCTCAAGATGCTAATACCAGTAGTCATTTCAAGCTGGCTGGCTGCCAGAAAGTGGAGCATAACAATGCTTATCCTCTTAAACTTAGGGAAGGTTTAAAACTAGCTTGTAGATAATAACATCAGACCTGGGAAGGGGCTTGTGAAGGAAGAAGTACAAATAGTGCCCTTAGAAGCTTGACTGCTCTGAACTGAATTGTTTGCCTCTTTTCCATACTGCTTGTTCCTGATACTCAGAGTAAAATCGAAACAATCAGTACTGAATGTCCTGAAACAATTACTAGGGGAAATCTTTGAACCAGCCTGCAACAATTCTAGGGTTTAGTTTTGTGGTTAATCACTGCATGTCCTTTCTCTCACAATTAAGCAAGCACCCCTTTTGCACACATTAAACCCATACCCAAACAGTTGAGCAGGCAGCTTAAGCAAGTGCCTCTCTGTCTGTAGACTTTTGCAGAAACCAGAACAAAGCCAAAAAAAGAAACCTCAGAGAGCAGCAGCTGTGGTTAATGAGCTGAACTTTATTGAACAGGTTGCTTTGCTACCCAAGATAAACTTTGGTTTGTACTTGGTACTTATCAGTTCCTTCATCACTCAGAGGTCTCTGCAGGTTAATCAGATGAAAGCTGAAATCCGAGGGCCTCGAAGGCAGCTGCCACACAAGTGTATGGCAGGAAATCCCATTCTGAAAAACAGCCTGTGTTCTCCAGAAATTCTGTTGGGATGCCCTCAGGACAGTATTGCTGTGGAGCAAGTGGCTTTTTACAGATTTCTCTTGTCCTCACTCAGAGGTATCATCCTCTTTGACTCAGGCTAAGGACAGTTTGAGAAACCTTCCAGGAGATGGTTAGTGATGAGCAGATACCTACTGATATGTCTAATCCACACAAGAATGGGAATCCATTTCATTACTGGGGTCAAAATTTCAGGGTGGGGGATCGCAGGGCAAGGAAGTAGTAATAGATCTTCCTGGTATTGACTTAATCTTTCCTGAAAAAGTCAGGGTTGGTGTTTTTTTTTCCCACTCCAATATCTCATGGGTGCTTAATCTGTTTTTGTTTGGGAGATAATAGTTTTACTAACAATTCTCTAAGCCTGCCAGAGGAAGTGATGAATGGTGCTCATGTCTGTTGTCTGTGTGCAGGACCGCCTGTTCTTTGTGATGGAGTTCGTCAATGGCGGGGACTTGATGTTCCACATTCAGAAGTCGCGTCGCTTCGACGAAGATCGAGCCCGATTCTATGCTGCCGAAATTATCTCAGCCCTCATGTTTCTGCATGAGAGAGGCATCATTTATCGGTGAGCTCTGCAAGCATTCGTTCATTCATTCCCTTTGTCTGACCCACACAGCTGATATGATGGCTTGGGGTTTCTGCTTGAATAGACAACTGTCACTTACTGCCCGCCAGGAGCAAGTTGTCAGCTGGGATAACCCTACCTCCAGTTTGCACCAGCATGCTGTCTGAGGTGCACTGGATTCCAGGAAGGAGTGAAATTTTGGGAACGGTCTTCCTATGATGTGTGTGCAGGCATGTAGAAAACCAGTTTTCCTTCCAAGGCACAGGGGCTAGATTTTGTGTTGGTGTCAATTCACATGGCTGGTTTGTATCAGCCCCAGAACTGCCCCTTCTCTGCACCTTGGGTGCCTCCACAGCTGCTGGGTGGTAGCTGCTGACCTGTGGAAGCCTCTGCTGTGCTGCTCTGGGCCTGACCTGCTGCTGGAGAGCACTTCTGAAACTGCTAACAAAAGGAGGGGCATTAAGTGAAACCTTCTTAAGTTTTCTGGGAGGTAAATGTAAGGAGCTGTTGCTTTTGCCACTGTGTGCATTGTTATTTAAAGGCCAATATGCGCTGGTTACACCCAAGGCTCTTTCTTTCCCTGTATTAGCTACAAGCCTGCATTTAAACCCTACCTTTTTGACATACCTGTCCAGTGCCACTCAGCTCAGCCACTAATAGTCTTTTCTTTCGTGCCATGATCCTACAGCAGGAGTTTTTCTTTCCTGTCTGTCTGGCATCTTTTCGTTTGCAACAGGATTGGAGCATCATTGCTCCTCTGCATCAGCCTCAGCTCCCAGGTCTCGAGGCTGTTCTCAGAAAGCTATTTCCTATACACAACTTTCTTTTTATTTGTCAGTGTTCTGTACTCAGGAGGGCAGTTTGATTATATTTTTTCCCTTCTGTACTGCCAAAGTGCTCCCCTATCAGCTCAAGCCACAAGGCACTGACCAGACAGGCAGTCTGCTGTGCAGAGACCTCCCTGGCCAAGGTGACCATTTGACCAGCATCCTTCCATATGCACTGGGGCAGAGCAAGACCTCTTCTGGGTGGAACAGGACAGCTGGAGCACAGAGGTGTCAGCACTGAGACAGTGTGGTTAGACAGAAAGGTTTCTTTCTGACGTGCTTTGCAGAACACCTCTGGCATCCTCTCGCACATAGCACTGGAAAGGAGGAACAGTCAGTTGTTTTCTTTGGCATACCATCACCTGGGCTCCAGCAGCAAAGCATTCGTATTTGGGTATGGTTTGCTGTAGCCTGGCTCAGTCCCACGTGTGTCACGCCAGCACTGCAAAGAATAACATCAGTTCTCAGTCTTTGCTGCTTGGTTACACTTGTACAGCTGGGACCCACAACTGGGTCCAGGATGGGACCCATTCCAATCCCAGTCATGCTCAGTTAGTACCCTTCAGACAGTAGTTTGGGCCAAATGCTGTTTGGTTTTGGGGTTTTGCATAGTTTAACCCAAGCAGTGCAGTCCTGTGTTTAGTATGTGTCCTCCCATGTCAGATAAACCCAGGTCTGAACACCCTAAAACCAGAATAGCTGAGGGTTACAGAGGCTAAAGGGCTGGGGGCTGTGCAGGGCACGTTTTCCTCTCTGGTAGTGAGAGGGTAGGAGAAGTCAAGTAAAAGCAACTTCTCCTTCTCCTCCTGGTTTGAGTTCCTGTAAGAAACAGATGGTCAGGTGAGGACAGAGAATATGAAATTATTTTTAAGTATGAAATCATGTGGTATATGTGGCACAGTGAAACAGAGGAGCAGTGTAATTTTAATATTCTCTGGGTCCTGAGATTATGAAAATTAGTGATATATACCGTGTGTATCCAGCTTCTAAAGCACAGTGATTGTCTGCATAGAATAGCAAATCTACTTACTCTACAGCTGGGTTTCAGTCTCATTCTTCCCTTGTGAATAATGCCAGCCGCTGAAGAGACACCCTGCCAGATAATTATGCAAATGACATTACCCTTAAAATAGTGACATCCAGTAGTTATTGTCAATCATTCAGCAGCAAAACTGTATCTGTGCATAATGTAATGCCACTGTGCTTACAGCTCGTCCCATTGCCCCCGGCCTGCTGCCTGTCACAGGGCAGGAGTAATCCATCCCTCTGGGTTTTGGCACTCTTCAAGTGCTGCCATAATTCATGATAGAAACTGGAGGAGTAATCGAAAAGCTTCTTGAATAACTGCACAAGCTTTTGATCTTGTTGAGAAACTAGTTGAGCTCTGGAGTCAGGTAGCTTCAGCTGTACAGGACACATTTGCAGGGGGGTGACTTGTTTTTTTAAAATTAGTCGGGGTGACTCTTTTCTGGAAACTGTAAGAGGAGAGAGTGGCTGGCAGCATCTCTGCTGACCTGAGGTTGCTTCTGCTGGGTCACGAACACCAGGCTGCAGGGGGTACTCTGCAGGTGAGAAGGAGGTACTCAAGAAGTGAATTGCTGTACTTGTGTATGAGAGTTTGGAGATTTTATGATCTGAATGCGAGTGCTTGCTTAGGAAGCTGGGAGCAAGGGGAGAGACACCCTGAAAAGCCTCAGAAGGAAGTGCTTTGCCACAAGCTGTTCAATGTGCCTTTTCTTTCTGGATTCCCAGGGTCAATGGAGTAACAGAGTTGCTGGCCTAGAATAACCTGGGTTACTTGTTTCTCTTCTGGGCTAAATTTAATACTACTGTATTCTGGGCTAAATTTAATACTACTGTATTTTTTCTTTCCCCCTTCAAGTTTAGGCAGTTCAGGAGAGAGTCTGCATTTACCAGCACAATGAACAGTCTTCCGGTAAATCAAGTTGCTTTTGCCACAAGCACTGGCAAAAGCTGGGTCGTCTTTCCTTTGAAATGCCAGAGAGCCTTGAGAGCCAGCACTGAAAGCTCTTTGAGAGGTAGCGGAAATGTGTCACCTGGGCATAGGGTGACAATGCCAGTAACAGGTAAAATCGGGTGTCTGCTGATTCCTTTTCCAGCCAGGCATGAGCAATCTGACATAGCCATAGTGTAGTGTTCCTGCAGGCGCTGCAGTGAGTCCCTGAGAAGAGTGAGGTTCCTGAGGCAGGTGGCTTATTTTGGTTATATGTGACTTTTTAACATGAAAACCAAGCTTATTGCTGGATTGGTGCTCTGCTTTTTGTTACTAAGCCCTGGCTAAAATGGATGTTCCATAAACACACGTGTGTGTGTTTTTTGGGTTTTTAAAAGGGAGCTTTCAGTTTCACAGATTTTTATTCAGTGAGTTAATTTCCTTTGCAACACTGCAAAGGAGAGATGGCTTTCTGGCCTTACTGAGGGAACATCTCTGTCTTGCCCTAAGCTGGAGTTTAGCTGTCAACTCAGTAGTGCCTATTTGTGTCGACAAGTACAGTGTGGTTCCTTATCCCATCATGCAGGGGGTAGGACTAGAATGCATCCAGCCATGAAAGCAAGCTTTTCAACGTGTCACATCATAGCATATTGTGCACCGCGAACCACAGAGGAGTAGGACAAGGACATATTTGGGATCAGCTGATGCTGGATTTT
>NW_008624191.1:56510-84580 GCF_000691845.1 Merops nubicus | reverse complement strand
AAAGAGTTAGGCAATAATCAAGGCTATTGTAGATGAAATCTTTGTTCACAGGGCAGTATTCTTGCACTACCACTTTCTTCAAGCTTACTTCTAAAAGAAAATAGTGTGCTGGCTCCTGCTGCAGGTAGGTAGGTTGGTTTGTGGTTTTTATCTAAAGACTTGTATGTGCTATTTTTCTTGAGGCAGCTCCCGACTTTCACTTTCCAGTTCAGTAGTTCCCAGGGTGGGGAAGCATATTTTGGCTTCTGTTGGTGCCAGAAACAAAACAAAACAGCATGCACGTCTGAGCAGTGTGAGAACCCACAGTGGCTTACTCAGTGCAGGTGAGCTAGTCTGCTCATAGTCCTCTAAAAAACACAGAGCTACTAAATGATTATACGGGTTTATTTTAAAAGCAGGACTTTTCCTTCCACGTAGCATTACAGTGAGAATGGCTGCTCTGCCCTGCTGCCCTCATATGCAAACCTTCAATGTGCAGCAGCTTTGCTAGTGGGTGGGTCCACTTGCCAAGATCACCTACGTAGTGTCTCTCAGTCAGGGCATCGTACCTGCCTACTGAGGGCAAATGCAAATGTTTTCTTAAACTTGGTTGTTGATTGGGTGTGTGGTTGGTTTTGGTTTGGTTTTTTTTTTTTTTTTTTTTTCTTTGGAGGAGGCTTACAGGTTTTCCCTGAAAATCTTTTACATTTTGGAAAGATAATGGCCTGTCTAGAGGCAACATAGAGCAATTGACACAACCTAATGGCGTGGTCTTGATTTTTGTGACAAATCTCCTTTCTCTCTATCTGCAATTGTCTGACTGATGGGATGCTTGGGCTGAGATGGTCACTTTTCAGAACATGTCCCTGCTACCTGCAGAGGTGATGGAGAATGTAGAACATGGTGACATACCTGAACTATGTCTGGAAGTAGAGGCAGTGTCATCTTTGCACCCTTGCAGTTTAATGCTGGTTTTGCCAACCCTAGGTATGGAGTTGTGTGGTAGAGACACCAGTGTGCCCCACCTCACTGCTTGGCAAGGACAGTGGCAGATACATCATTAAGGGTATAGATAGTGTAGCATGTAGGTAATGACCAAGAGCCAGAGGAGCTAAAAGGCTGGGCTGGAGAGCTTGGGAGAAGAACTGATTGTTGACTGATTGAAGAACCTTGCTTTATCCTGAGGGCTCATGCTGTTTAGCTTATTCCACTGCCCTTGTCTGTACTGGTGTTTCTAAGGATACTGGCCCTTCTAGAGATGCTTGAAGTCCACTTGTGCTCCATCATGCCTCTTGAGTGTGGGATGGTGTGCACAGAGTCCCCGTGCTCTGATGTGACACCTGCCACCATTAAGTAGGTCCAGTGACTTGATTATATTTAATAGAATACATGGTCCCTTTGGAAGGCAAAAGATAATTATACAGTTATGCAGATGAGAACCTGGTCTTGCCTTGGGCTGAACACTAGCTCTTGGGGAAAATAATATAGGCTAGTTAACAGGAAGTATTTACTTTTCTGTGTGTTACCTGAAAGCATCACCTTCATGTGTGTGGTATTCCTTACGACAGGGAAAAGCTCCATCTCCTCTGGGATCTGGAAAGATTGGATACTAGCCAGCTCTCTGAAATTGTCACCTTTCTTTAGTGTAGGAGACCTGTCAGGTCTGCAGCTGTGTGTCTCATGACTGCTGGCTTTTATAGGGAATGGGCTTTTTGCAATGGGTTAATTCCTGCCAACTCAAACAATAAGCCTGTGACACTTGAAGGAAGGTTTACATAAGCCTTTTACGGAGACCAGTTTTGCTGGAAAGGCTCTTATTAACTGAAACAACACTGAAGTTTCTTTCAGCAAAATCAATTAAAAATTATATGCTGAAAACAGAAGCTGAATGCCTTTCCTAATTACATACAGCCATAGGGCAACTCTTATTAGCATGCTGGTTCTTTTTCTGTGGGTCAGGATGTTGCAGACATGGAAATGTCATGTTCTCCCTCTATTGGATTCTTTGGGGTTTGGTGGTTGGGGATTTGGTTTGGTTTGGTGGTTTGTTTTTTTTTTTTTTTTGGTTTTTTTTTGGTTTGTTTTTTTGGGTGGGGGGCAACTGGTGGTTTTATTTATTCTCATTGCATGCCCTTTTTCACATTTGGAGTCAGATCTTGTTTCCCCTGAAGTCAAGGAGCTGTCCCCAGGGAGGTAAATTAGCAGTGGAACTGGATTTGTGACTGATACCAGCAAGGCAAACTGGCTAGCTGGAGGGCTTTCCAGGGATTACCTTTGGTTTGCTTAGGTGCTATGTGTAGCTTTGTTTTCTTAAAAAATATAGATAGATCTGTTGCTTAATGAGGTTTTTTTAAGCTTTTCTGAAAGTTTTTGCTTGAATGAGCTACAGTAGATGCATCTGTAAGTAGTCTTTCCTGTTTTGGATGTCTCCCTTTTCCCTGCTCTGATATGGTACATGTGGGCAGAGGCATGTTGCTTGCACCTGAGAGGAATGGGTGGGAAACAGCTCAGCCAGTGCCAGAACGGGTGGAGTCTGCACTGCATGGAGCATCCTAACCTCAGCTCTGAGATCTGGTCCCTGTCACTTCGAGACCTCCATTCAGGAGAGCTGCTAGACTTGGTGCTTTCCTTGATTGGGGCCTTGAAGGTGACAGCAGATATATGCAAGCAAAACAAAATGAAGGATGTACTATGTTATGAGAACAGCAGAAAAAATGAAATCTAAACTGATTTTACAGTGAATGAGTGCAGCAAATCAGCTAAACACTGCAGATTGGCACAGAGTAGCAAACCAACAGCCCCATCTCTGCAACTGCTTAGTGAAGAAGAGACATTTTCATGGTGGAAATGAGCCTCTGGAAATGCTTCATTCAGCTTTAGAAAATGATAAAGGACTGTCTCTTAGGGTCAGAGGTGTAGTAATGTCAGTAGCTATCTTATCTGACAGTCAACAGCCCGTGTAGACTGATTTGTGCTTCTAGACAGCACATCTTCCACATTGTTTTCCACTCAGATGTGGTTGTTGCATGCTTGCAAGCTGGGTTCTTTTACAGCCTCTGGCATGGAGTGTTAGTGTTGCTTCTCCACACTTGGTCAAATGGAAAGTGCAGAGAAAAAAAGCCAGCCTCTCACGTTTCCATGTCATGTTCAATCAGTCACTGTGCAGGACAGTTCAGTCCTGATTTACAGTTATGCTTACGAAGAGTAGTCCTGTTTTGAGATCCACATATTAGATCTCTGTGCCCCATTGACTCCACTGTATATAGTCTGTGAACTTTAATGCAACTTTCCACATGACTAAGGACTACTGAATAGCCTACAGAAGTTATTGGCTCAGCTAGTGTCTACTTTTTCTTTATGGTTATTTAAAGGGATTGATCTGAAACCTGCAAACCCTGCACATAATGAAAAAACAGAGCTCGAAGGGGCCTCAGGAGTTTTTCTAGCTCACCTACCTGCCCCAAGGCTGGATAACCTTTACCTAAATGCAAGTTTCTTGTACTTTCACTGTTCTTCTCCTTTGGTGTAGCTGTTATATTTGCATGCAATAACTTGTGTCCTACACACTCATACAGGCATGGACTCTCATTTACTGAGTGTTTGAAATGAGAGCTTGGTATTAGTTAGGAATTCTGGTACTGGTGCAATAAGAATAAGCAATACTACTTATCCATGGAGGGATAAGTGATTAGACATGACTTGTGTCCCATCATTCTTTTCATGGCTACATCCTTATGAAGGCATTTCACAATTAAAAAGCATGCAGGTGCAACTTAAACAGCTAGAAATACAGCCAAGTTCTTGAAGTAAGGAGACCAGCATAAGACTCAAGCTTTAAGTCACAGAGCACCTGGGAACATTCAGGTTTGAGCTTCTGAAACCAAGAAACAATCTTCTCTACACAAAAGTCTGTTTTTCTGCCTTTCCTGCCCTCTTCAATCTTTTTTTAAAGGTGTGAAAGTCATGAGAAGGAGAAAAAAAAAATAGATTTTAAGATGTTATGTAAAATTTATTTTTATAAACTGCCCCTAAGTATTACTGCTGCCTTTTCAGCCAGAACTGCTCGCCTGATTTCTAACGTGTTCCCTGAATTCAAGGGCATTCAGGTCCATGATTTTTAGGACCCAATTTTGAAAACTTTTCCTCTGAGATCTCCATAATTGCTCAATCCCTTTGATCTTTCTACCCACCTAGAATCAAGGAAACTTTCAATATTAATGCCAGAGAATGTGACCCCTGAGCTAGCATTAGGAAGGCTGATATATATAGCTGAGGAAAAGGTCTCTGTCAGCCTTAATAAATGTTTTGTGCAATTTTTTTTAAAACCATGATTGTGCCAACAAAATGCTGTTGCATCTGCTCCCTCTGACTTGCTGAAATGGAAGATTTCTTGCAACGTGACGTTGCAGCGGGTGAAGCTACTATGTATGTAAGTGAGACAATGAGAGAATCGGTGGTGTTGTCATACTTGGCTTGTAGCAACTGCTGTAGCTGTCTGGGAGAATCTGACTTATTCTTTTGGCTGTAGCAAGATCTGCACCTGATGTTACCTTGGTCAGTAATCCCAATGTTCAGATACTGTTCTTTATGACAGACAGCATGTAGGTACTCCTGGTTTTATGCAAACAGAAGATTTGTAAAGTCACCCAGCAACTTTTAATATCAACAGTGCACTGTTATAACACCTGTAGAGTCTAGTGCAGTCATCAGCTGTCTGAATTGATACAGAAATAACCTCCCCTTTTATGAGGCTGTGCCTCGAGGCACAATTTAGTCTCAGAATTTATTGCCCGATTATTATTCCACTAAAGCAGGTGGTAGTATTCCAGCTGACAACAATGGAAATGGGAGCAAGCCTTCAAGTCTCAACCATGTACAAGGTATGATATATTCAAAACCATGAAGATCCTCCACGCTCTGAGCTTAGTTCTTCTGAATCAATTAAAGTTTCACAAGCACAGTTTAGTATTAGCATCTAGAGCCAATTCCAGAAATCTCTGCAGCATAGTAGAGAAGTGCTCCCGAGTCAGGAAAACTGCTTCCAGCTGGAAGAGGTTATTTCATAGCCAGGTCTTCGATGCAGGCACACTGCTGTGGATCCAGTAAGTTTGTGAATGTTTGCATCTGAACCTCTTCTGATCTACAGCATTTCAGGGAAGGCAGCAGTGGTGCCTTGACAAGCAGGGTTAACTGTGCAAGCTCAGAGGAGGAAATTGTTCCATGAGCAAGCCTGTGTGCTAGAAGGGGCCGTGGAAAGCGATCCCTTCAGACTCTTCACGGGCTTTTAAGGAAACCCGTGTGCGCCGGCGTGGCTGCAGCGCGTTTCGGCACACAGGCTCCGTGGCACCCGTGTCAGAGCCCAGGCTGGTGTGTGACATTTACCCTGTGGGCTTTGGGCTTTCTCCTCCCACCTCTGGATCTGGTTACGTTCCTTCTGACCTTTATCTGAGTATCAAAATGTAGCAAGGTCCCATGTCCTTGTTGACTTGTGCCTAAAAGCTAAATTAGTGTGCTTTGTCTTTCTGTTTGCTAGTATCTCTTGACCATAAGTTAAGGAATTGTATGCTTACCTGTGTTTTGGGGATTTTGACACAATCTTACCAGCTTAATGGAGCCTTTACCATTGCATGCACCTTCTCTTAAATTTTCCATCTTCTCTTATAACCAATCTTCCTAGCTGGAGGCCCCAATTCCAGTACTTCTCCTATCACTAGTTTGAAACCTGTTGCCCAGACAGCGGCTTTACAGCCAGGATTTCCACCTTCAGCTACTGTCGAGCACAGAAGGGAGCAAAGATCTTGGCAGCTGACTCCTGCTTCTTGCTTCTCTGCCCAGCCTTGATAAATGAGAAAGCCAAGGAGCTACTCTGACTCATGCCAGCTGGCCAAGCTCCCAAAGAGACAGCCCACCCACCATCAAGGTCAGAGCACAGCACTGCCGAGAGTGTGGAGCAAGAGCTGCTTCTGCCAGCACTGCTCCCACTGGGGTCTCTTTGGGGCCAGGGCCAACCCGCATGGAAGGGTTACAAGTCTCCTTCTCCTTTGTTCTGCTTGAGATGCAGCAAGCCAGCAAAGCTTTGGCTTTGAGTTGCAGAGTTAATTGCGAGGTTGTGATGGCCAACTGATGGCAGCCAATCTACTGGTGGTATGCTTGAGATGGGACTAGTGTAACTCATAGCTGAACACAAACTTTTCCCCCTACCTTACACAGAGAAAATGCCCAAACAATCCTTCATTGCACTGTATCTGTTAAACAGATAGCTTTTATCTGTGACTGGGCCACATGAAACATACTTTCCTGTCTGCTTTCAGAAAGGCAACACTAACCTCTGCTGCTTGTTGGAAATCATGATGTTTTGGAAAGGAGAGCTAAGTGGGATCGGTTTTTGAACCTCTAGAACCACAAGATGTGTGTGGCTCGAATGGGCTGAAGTCAGATTCATGAGTGGAGGGTCTGTGTGTTGCATGTCCTGTTACACTCTTGAGCTAGTGAAGTTGCCTTACTCACTGATGCTCAAATTGGTGACTATCCTGACAGGAATAGCCCCAATGGAAAGACAAGTATTTTGTGATAAATTAATGGAAAACTGTCTTGCAGCTTGCCCTGTTTACTGGACCTCATCATCTCCAATCAGAGCTGCTTTTGAACTGTCACACAGTCCTTCAGGACTGATGGCTTTCCAGAAGCCACAAAGCCATCAGGAGAAGTTTCTGCTAGAGCTGGGCAATGCTGGGTGCTGCTTCTTAGCACCAGCCAGTGACATCTCTGGATCCCTGTTGGCCAGGAAGCAAGACATCGAAGTCTTGACTATAGCCATGAACCAAGGAAGCGAACATTGACTGAGGATGTCAGATGACAGCTTCTGGAGGCCTAGATTTTACCCCTGCATGAGTTAAATGTGACATGGAGTATCAGATAAGTTAACTGAAGTCATTGTTCTGATCTGTTTTAGCAGAGGACTTTAGAGCCCTATTGGCTTAATGGTTGGACTTGATGATCTTAAAGGTCTATTCCAACCTAAAGGATTCTATGATTCTATGATTGTTTGACTGACTGAGAGCCTTCCCTACTTTCTCTTTACTTTCTTACAACCAGACTCATGCTGACATTCTTTACCTGTTCACCAGGGAAAGTCCTAATATATCCATGTCTTTGCTCTGCTTGTGTTTTCCTTGAGACTTTGCTGTGGTCTGGGGTGGTTCAAGCTGTTCTCCTATTGCCTAGAGGATGCATCCAGTTAGAAGGTGGCTGGCCCTCAATAGAGTTGGCTTGTAGATGTAAGCATATAGTTCCCACAGACTCCCCGATTCCCTGGAGCCCACGCTGAGTATGTGAGGCTGCCTGTAGCCTCAGGGTATAACACAGGTATCCCTGGCTCCCTCGCAGCCTTTTCCTTGGCCTGTGTTGGCAGAGTCATTCCCAGCCTTGGCCAAGTGAGTTGCTGTGTCCCAGACACTGTTATGTAAGGAAGAATTTCAACGTTAATTACGCGTTTTGGCTTTAGGTTTAATTCTGTCTCTCTGGACACAAGAAGTAGTCTCAGAAGTTTCAATGTGGCTTCTGCAAACAAAACAAACTTTATTTTACAGGCTTTGAGCTCTACTGCTTTCCGCTGGAGCATGCGCTCCTTTCGGCTGTTTTCCCGTTGTTTCCCTGCCACTGAGGAGGGACAGCAGTTTCTCTGGAGCTGCTGCTGAGCTCAAGTCCCTGAGCTGCAAGAAGGCTGGCACTTCCAGTCAGATTAAACAGGAAAACTTAAATGTTTCCCTTTGCTCTCCGCCCCCTCCCTGCTTGGGAAGGGCAGGAGGAGGGAGGGATGGAGAGAGCCAGCAGGCTGTTGGCAGCATGGCTGTAGAGGTTGTCTGGGGTAGGAGTGTGTGCTGGGCGAGAGGTGTCTGTGTGGATCATGTTCTCCCCTAATGACTTTCCCTCCCCCATCCTCCTGCCACTGAAGTCATTAATGCTTGTTAAGCCAGGATGGAAACAAACCCAAACAACAACAGTCAGCAAAATAATTCGGTCATTCCAGACTGTTCTGTGTTTTTTTTTCTCCAGTGAACCAATTAGTCTCTTGTCATCCCATTTTTTAGCCAGACTGGAAACAATCCCTGGGACAGTAGTGATTCTCCTCCTGGCTGGGCAGTCACCAGATCCGATCAGTGATGGGGAAGGTGAGGCGCCTTCCTCGCCTGTCTCTGGGGGGAGAGATTCCTGCAGGCATCATGGAGAGCCCTGTTTCTGTGCAGCCCCTCCCAGTGAGTCACAGCCTCTGGCTCCTCTGAGAGCCCTCTGCAGGGTTTCTCTCTGTGGGTGCAGGGTTAACCCTTCTGTGGTTTCACCCAGGCGCTCTCATATGTCTGTGGCACATCCCACTCCCTGGCTTGATGAGGTAGATTGTGGGTGCCAGAAAGTCATGAAGTAATCTGTGGTTTATACCAACAACAGGCTAATATAGGAGTCGCACAGAGTGGAGGGGGAGGATTTTTCCAGACTTGCTCATCTGAGTGGTACTTGATCCTAGCAATGGCTCAGCCTGTCTAAAGGGACAGGTCCGTGGAGCAGAGGACTGACAAGTGTGAGCAAGTCTCGAACACAGCCTCAAAAACCACGGGTGGGACAGGGCAAGGTTCAGTTAGGAAAGCGATGTGCCCATGCTGCTGGAGAAGGTTTAAATCATCAGAAGAGAGGGGACCTTGCTGTCTTTAGCTTCTGAAAAGCAGCCCTGACGGTGCCTCTGTGGCTGGACAGTGCTAGACCAGAACACTTTCCTTTAAAGATGCAGAAGGGAGCTAAGCCCTCACCCAAGTTCTGTCTCATTTCTACACATGAGGTAAAAGCCACAGGGTTGCTAGTCTGGTGCCAGAAAAAGCTCCAGCTGCCCAGGGCAACTGAGGACAAAGGGGAGCTCTGCCTGCTCGGCTGCTGGGTTTCACAGCGAGTCGCCACGTGTTTGGTTTGTGTCACTAGTGCTGGAGCTCTGAGGTCTGTGGTATGAAGGTGCCGTGTGGGCACCGGAGCCATTGGGCTGTGGAGCACTCTGCCTTGAGATAGCAAGCTGGGGTGGAGAAGCACTTGGGTGAAGAAATCTACCACACAGGCTCGTCTGGGAATGTGCAGTGGAAAGTGTTTCTGCCTGATCCCTGAAGCTTGAATTAGGACTGGGACAGAGCCTGCTGCATCCAAACTTCATACTGGATGCCAGCTGTAGCCATTCCTCGTCTGGGCAGAGCTGCTCTGGGCTCATGCTTTGGTTACAATGGGAGGATGAAAGGCTGTTGATAAAGCTTGTCTTCTTGTTGGGTGTTTTCTGTTTTGAGTCATTCCAGCTGAGGTTAAGGTTGCTGGGGGTGCCAGGAGTGACAGCAAGCACTTGGTCTAGGGGCAATGAACCCCCCCAAGAGTTGAGTTCCAGGTAGCAGGGGTGCCTGTGGAGACACAAGCGTGTGTGATAGACGTGCAAAGGTTCCACCCCAGTAGTACAAAATTCAGGAATTGGCTGGAGAGGAAGCAAGCTGTGTTTGCATTCCTATCATTGTGGTGCTTCCCACGTCACCACAGGGACAATGTGAGGTGGGGAGCAAAAGTAACGTTGTGTTTAAAAGTTGTTTCCTAATGCACGTGGACATAATATTGATATGAAAGTGACTGCTGTGTTGTCACTTGGTTGCTTTCCTGTTAATCTAGCATTAAGGAGGCTGCAGCACCTGGACCACCATCCTCCCACTCAACATTCTCTGCTCTCACAACTTTACCATGAAGTCGTTTCTCATGCAAAATTCTGAAGAGGTTTGCAGACCATGTATGAAGTAAAGCACCATGAAGTCTGAGAACAGAAAGGGGGTGCACATAAGCCACACGTGTATGGTATCCCCAAAGTGCAGAGAGGATGCGGGTCATCTGTTGCCCCTTGTCTGCATAGCCAATCTCGAACAGTTCAGGGATTCATTAGCCTTAATGTATCTTTTGTGGGTAATGCATTTCAGCATGTTAAAATGAAAATAATTCACTTTTTGTTCCTTTTTCTCAGGGCAGTAGAGAAAAGCATTCTGCTTTCCCTGAGCCTGGTCTTCCATTAGTCCTCAATCAATTATTTATGGGGAGAGTCTCTGAGAACAGCAGTCCAATTTGAGAGTAACATCACTTAACTGTATAGATGAGTTTGAAGTACTTGATGACTGAACCCACTGGAACTGTCAATAACATTAAACAGTGCTTTCCTGCCACAAATTAAAAATACAGCCTTGTAGGTGGAATGTGCTAAACTTTGATGAGGACATAAGCTAAAAAACAGCGCACTTTAGACGTCACCTGGGTGTATCTTTAGCAAGTACAGACAAGGATGTTTTTAAAAAATACCTTGCTTTCAAGTTGACTGACTTCTGTATTGTGATAGAAAGTGTGTATTGTTGTGCAGTTGTGGCCTGTGTACATGTTGGAGGTTTATACACAAAATCTTTAATCCTGACTTTGATCTGGTGTGGTGCCATCACACCTCTCAAAGATTTCTGTCTGGTTTACGTGTTGTTTCTTGTCTTGTTAGAAACTAAGTTTCAGGGAGGATTTGTGGTGTCTTCTTCCTGCAGGAAGGGATTTATAATCGAGACACTCAAGCATATAGTCCAGGTCTGTTGTAAACAAGCAATGTGACAGCTTCGGGCCTTCCCCAGTTAGAATAGTAAAGTCTGAGTCTCGTAGTCTGTGATGTTGGCCTGAAGAAGGTTGAGGTAAGAACAATTGTCACAGGTACGTTCCAGTAAGCAAGACATTCTGGTCATGGAGAGAAGAGTGGACATGCAGAGTCTCACAGCATGAATTGACTCTGAATCAGCCAACTGAAAGGCACATTCTGCTCCTGTGTAACACCCCCAAATTTCCATCTTGGCTGGAGCTTGCTGCATGCTAGTGTTAGTCATCATTCCTATTCCTGTCCTGAAAATGCCCCTTGTGCTTCCCTTACATAAACTCCCCATCTCCCCTCTGGAGCTGATGCTCCGTATTGGATGATGAAAGGAAAAGGGCCCTGATACTTCATGTTGCAAGGATCTGACTGCAGATGCCTGTGGAGGGACAGGCTTGTTTATCAGGGAAAGGACTAGTATTTGTTCTGGAAAGCAGTCTTTTAGTGTGGTGCCACAGGAGGCTGAGTCATGCCAGGAGGCCTATTCCCAGAGACACAGACACAAAGTACCACTGGGCATCCTCCTCCACGGCTGCATGTTGCAGAGGCCAAAGTGCCCTCCTGCACTGGGGAGATGCCAGTTGGGTTGCAGTGACTCTCATGCCAGGACTTGACAGATCCATGCACTAAAAACTCAAGAGGTGAGTGATGTAAAGACAGACTTTCATCATTCAGGTCTCATTTCTAATCTTTTCCTAGATGAGATCAGTTGACAGTGCTTATTTTCATTTTCTGTTTAATTTGTTTCATATATTACAGGAGCAAGGGAGTTGTGACAGCATTTTGTGCATGGTGCCCATGTCAGCTGAGCATTGATTGGCTCCTGCTCTAAGTTACTTGTGCCTTGCTGGCAATCCGGTAACCAGCTAAGGCACCTAATTTGGCAACTTGGATAGCCTTGCTAGCTGGTGTGTCAAATTTTGGAGAAGCTGAACAGCCTTGGGACAGCTCATGTCTCCCTGTGCTAGCTGGAGAGGGAGCCCTGACCACCAAGACGTGTGGGTTAAGTACTGATGTGACACCAACCAGCGTGCTCATGGGCAGCAACTGCCCGCAGGGCGTTTGGGGTGACACGTGGGATCTAGTCTGCCCACGTTGGCCTGGCACAAAGCTCAGTGTTGCTGGTTCCTGCACGCAGGCGGCCTGGGAGGAGTCCCCAGAAGTGGGAGTGGGATTGCAGAGAGCTCAGCATGCCCAGCCAGGAATTTCATCTGGCTCTTGCCCTGCTTATCCACAATACTTGGGCTTCACACAGCCCTGGGTGAATCACCTCTAATGAGTGAATAGCAACAGTAATCCACATGAAATGAGAAACTAAATCTTGGGATAACCCATTTGCTAGGCTCCTACAAATACCTCTTCCATCTGATTTCACCGCTGCTATTTAAGTGATTGTTGTGGTGAAATCAGAGAGATCAGAGCACTGAGGAAAGCACTTGGTTTGCCCATGCTCACTGGAGCCTTACAGAAAAGAGAATCAGTGATATCGATGATGGTCTCAGGCTTTTTAAGAAACAACTCTCAGGACAGCAGCTCCTAGGAAATCCATCTAAAATTTGTTCCAAGGGGAGCTAGGCAGTGCCCCCTCCTGTGCAGTGCTGGGATGCCCATGTGCTTTGTGCCCACAAGGAGACTGCTCTTTCACCATGTGCATAAGAACTTTGGGCAGATGGTAAGATTTCCAAAAGCATCTGTCCTGACCCAGTGTTGCTCCTTCAAACTTAAATAGTAAACTTAGTTGTAGAAATCTACAGGCTGAAGCAAAGTGCTTTTTAAAATCTCGTCTAGAAATACAGTACTTCTGCCTTCAGCTTTGCTCATTCTATTATAGAAAGGAGAGTTAGCACCTATAGCCTTAGCTTTGTGAAGGTGGATCTGTAATTCAGAGGCTTAATAAGTTTAAGCAGTTTTTTGTTTTTATTTTTCTAAGGGTCTTATCCAAAATCAACTGAACCTGACAGGATTTTTCTCCACAATTTTCCTGGAATTTCGATCAGGCTCAGAGTTAAGTGGATCTTATACATATCAGGTGAATATGGAGTAGTCTTTTTCCACTCAGTTCTCTGGCCTGCCAGAGATAGTCTGCCCGTAGGATCCGGATGATTAGGGCCACCTTTATTTATTCTTCTTTCTTTCTTTGATATTTCCTGGAGTGAAGCATTCGTCCTGAGACTCTCAAGTGTGCGGATTTCACAGCAGCTGTGAGATTAGCAGTGAGAGCACAGGAGAGTCGCTTTGGTGTGAGCAGTTCTCTGATTCTCCCAGGGTAGGCTTAGTGGCACGGTGGTGAAGTGGGGACTTGTCACTCTGTGCCAGTGGGGAGAGGAGCCCTTTCAGCAACACAGTCCAAACCTGATCCTAATGGTGCAGCTTAGACCTGGGACGAGGCCTTCAAGCAGCTATACGATGGGCTGTGGGCAGTTGGTGATGGTTAATCTTGGGTAGCTCGTTCAGTCTTGAAGCACTGAGATCATGTTGTACTGTGGGCACAAGCCTGATTTCATTTTAACTTCTGTATCAGGCTTTGAATCATTACTGGTGTGTTTTTGTCAAGGTGATGTAACAGGCTTATGCTTTTTAACCTCTCTTGGCATTGTCAGTCATAAGTCCACACCTGATTCTTCATTGTGCATTTGGGTCTCAAGTGTTGTATGCCTCCTCCAAAGGCTTCAAGCAAAGGGACTCACAGAAAGAAGCGTTGTGGCTTTTTTTCTCTTTCACTCATTTTCTGGCAAGGGTAAAATAGGAGCTCTGTTGGGAACAACTCAACAAGTGATGTTTCAGGGCCAGCAAATTCCAGTGTTGCTGCCCAGTGGGACCAAGGAATCTATCACAGGACTAGGTTGGCAGCTCATCTGGAGAGGGAGTGCGTGGCCTACATACCAAGAGCTGGACATGAAGCCTTTTTCTGTCCACCTCTCCCCTCTCTGCAGTAAGTGGGAGGACATTTGTTCTGGGATTTGGGGAAATACCTCAAGTGTAACTCCTTTTTCCTGACTAGAGTCCCACATAAAAGTGCAGCAAAATAGATATACATTAGGTATAAAAAAGTGTACGTACACAAACATGGCCATGGAAATATCTATGGATTGCACCATCTTTGGGATTACTGCAACGCAGCAATCTCCAGCGCGTCTGTATTTCAGCAGCAATGGCTCCGCCTCTCAGCTTCCCCATTTCACAAGAGTGTCTTTTTGCCCTTGTAAAGCTGCCTTTGGAAACTGTCATTAGCTCTGTTACAGCTGCTGTGCATATAATAAAGTGGAAGCTAATAGGTGTGCCTGACCCTGAGTGAACTCGGGGCAACCATTGGGGTCCCACTGGATCTGTACCGCCAGGGCTCAGACCTGCCGATGTGGTGGGAGCTTTGTGATTGTCTGGTGTGGTATGCCCAGGGTTTTTTTAGTTTATGCCTGTGTACTTTAGCCTACCACTCTAATTTAACTGGAGGATGAATCATGCCTATTCATCTCAATAGCAATGAAATTATGTCAGTAATTGTGCTAGCTTCCACAGATGCTTTTCTGAAGTGCCCAGAGGGAGGGGAGGTGGGACTGCTGGCACTTCAAACCATCGGAGAGCTCTGGGTCCTGAGTGGTGCAGCTCCTGTGCTGTAAGAGAAGTTGATGCCTTGGGCACTGCTTTGTCTCCGGAGCGGCAGCCCCGGGAGCGCTTGGAGGGGAGTGCTGCTCTGATGTGGTCTGGGCAACTGGCTCCCAGGGGGGCCTTGCCAGCAAGAAGGGGTCAGGCAGACAGGGAGCTGGCTGCACCACATTCCAGCCCATCTCCACCAAAAAAACCATGGTGCTGCCTTAACCCGGGCAGCTGGCTTGCAGAAACTTGTCCTTATGCTTGAAGGGCTGCTTGACTTCACGATTGAAATGTAATAGCAGAGTGCTTCTTGATACAAGTGCTTGTCAGAGTTTAGTCTGAAGCCCAAGCAACAGAGCAAGAATGTATTTTAAAGCTTAATGAGACTTACCCCTCTTGAGTGATACAGGGTGCCTTTGGACGTACTGAAGAATGCAGTGCAGGTGGGAGTAAGGATCTCCTTCTACCTTGCCCTCCAGAGTGGTCCTTGGCCATGTGCTCAGGCACAAGTTTTCAGAGGAGTTCAGGCACAGTTCTGGCTCCGTATCTGAGCCCAGACATGAGTGTGTATTGCATCACTCTACCATCCTGGGGTCTGCAGGAGAGGTGGAGCCTGCTTTGAAGGCTGCCTGGCCATAAACCATCATGCCTTTATTCTAACACAGGCACAGAGCATTTCAAAAGCGTTTTCAAAAGTGTGGATGGGTTAGGTGAAGCAGAGAGAAATTATGAAGCTCTGCTGTAGTCTGCCATGTTCCTGCTCTGCAGCTCTCTGTGGAGTCTGTAGGGTGTGCTGTGGTGGGATGAGGCCGTAAAATCCCCAGGAATGGTGCTGGACCCATGGAGAACTGCTTAGGTACTGAGATGGGTGTGGAATCTACCTTCCCCAGGAGCCTCCTCTGCATCCTCCAGCTGCACAAAGCAGCCGGCGAGGGCAGGCGGCTGTCTCCTGTTCCATGACCTAGCAATGACGGTTAATTTGCAGTGGAGTTTCATTTGCTCATAACACTCATCCTGAGTCTCAGTTGTGTTCTCGAATCACTATGTCATATTTCGCTTTTTCCTTTGTTTCTGAGAAATGTCTAACTTCAGTCTGGAGCCATCGTGGCTGTATTTATGGTCCCTAAACACTGAACCAGGCTCAGCTTTTGAAAACAGCATATGGCTGTTAGGGCAGTGCAGAAGGGCATCTTGCTGTGTTTTGTTTCTACTGTCTAGTAATTATGAAATGCAAATGCCTGGAGAGATCTTCCCTTCACTTCTGGCCCGTTGTGTTGCAAGTTGCAGTGTGCCTGCTGTAGTTGGGCTGTCTCATGCATGCTGGGCTCAGAATGGTGTTACACCTCAGAAGTCGATTGGAAACTGGAAGGAACACTTTCTTTTACCCAAGAGACCATTTCTCAAGAAAACAAGGAGCTGAAGTTGTCTCACAGTCCCCATGCTGCATTTCGACATTACATGGTGCAGTGCCTGGAAGGAGGGAGAGAATGGACTAAATCCTGCAGGGCTTAGGGATTGCGTTGTGAAGCTGTGGGCACATAAAGCAACGCTTTCCCTCTCAGCAGGTCAGCCCCAGGTGGGGTGAGTAAGTGGCTACACGCTGGTTATATGCTGTATAGCAACGCTGAGTCTCGCCTCCGGTTCTTCGCTTGGTTCTGCACCCAAGAGAGTGCCCTCGAAGCTCCAGCTATCCTGTTTTCCCCTTTAAAATTGCACAAGAGTCAAGTTAGAGGAAGCCTCTGAGGCTGGAAGGGAGCAACACCTCGTCCTTTTATTTGTCAGCAAAACTCACCATTTCAAACTGATTTTCTTCAGCTTGGTGCAGCTTGATCTTTTTCTTATCTCTGCTTTGTGGCTTCCTTTTTCAAAGGCTGGTAACCTCATTTTCCATTTGTGATTTCAGTATTTTCCTCTACCCTAAAGATGTGGTAGCATTGAAGCAAATAGCAGCAGCCCAGCCTGGGTTTTTATGTCATATCTCTGGTAGAATATATTGCAGGTGTCTTCTTTAGCATGTATTTACTGCTGCCTGCTGGCACTTGGCTTTAACACTGCTTAGGAAATTTTCTTAATTCTTCCTTGATGCTATGAGAGTATGACTTGCAGGTTATAAAAACTTACTTGACCATAAAAATAAATAACATTTGGTTGTTATTAGAAAAATACAGATGCGAACTATTTTCTGTGAAGGAATTTTTATGTCAGTTCTCTACAACCCAAGGCACACAGGATTGAAAATACCCTTAATTCCCAAAGTGGTGTCAAATCTTGGGAACAAAATATGGAGGTTCCTAGTCCAAAGCTGATGGAAATGGAATTGTGAAAATAATTATTTGCTTTGAGGTTGGTAACTGAGTCCAAAATTTGGTGTGGAAAGAAAGATAGAAAATTGTTTCCAATTTTGTGGGCCCAGAATAATTGATAGGGCTCTTTTAAAAAAACAGCCATTTTTTGCAACTCAAGGGAGTATAGTTTTTAAGTAAAATAAAATATTTCAGTTTGGGTGTTACTAATGAATGCAAAAGAAAATGGAAAACAATGTTAGCTTCACATGAGTATTTAGGGCTATACACAGGACTGAGACCTCCATCTGTTCTCCTTATTTAATCAAAATACTGGTTTAGGTTTGTTGTTCACTGTTTCTGGAGCAAGGCCTCCAACTTGAACTTCAGTGTCTTACCAACTGTGCTGTTCTGCACGTTGTCTGTCTGTCTTTCTACTCCCTTGAAGGTGCTTCAGTATGCAAAAAAAAATTTGTCCTTCCACTGGAACAGGAGTTGGAAATGTGTGTTGCTTTGGCTACCAGAGCAGGCAATAGAAACACATTTTTCTCCTTCATGATGGAGATTTTGGTATTTCTGTGATGTAAAATGACTTCAGCAGAAGAGGTGAAGAAAAAAATCAAAATCTATTCCCTGCTTGCAAAGGGGGTTTGAATGCACATTTGCTCACCAAATGGTGTTTCCAAGGAGTGTCTAAATGGACCTTGCATGCTGAAGACTTGAAAAAGCAAAATTTTTCCCTTTCAGAAATGCCAGCATTACTCATTTTGCTAATTACAGGTTTGGGTATTTTATTTTTAACTGTGGTGTTTTTTTTTTAAAAAAAAGAAAGAAAACAACATCTGACTGGAGTTTTGCATTAGTTAAAGCTACATTTACAGCTAGCTCCCACTCCTCTGTACCTACATCTTTCACAACTAAATGATTTGCATTGAGATGGGAACACCAGGCTTTTATGAGCTTTAAACTGGACCTTTGGGATTACCAAACCTGAGAGAACCTTGAACTGAGACAGAATTGAGGCAGGAAGGCAGTTTCATCCACACCTGCTCCTGTGAAGAAGTAACAACCTCCCAAATTTCATCCTTTCAAACCTAGTTTCTACATCAGAAGTGAGATGATCAGCGCAGAGCAAGTGACAGGTACGTGTATAACACCTGGAAAAACTTCCTGCTGTGTGGAAACCATATTTGACAGATGCTTCAGAAAAGGGCTGGATCATCTGCAATTGTAATTCTGGTGTGGATTTTTTTTACAGCCATTGAACTCAGGCGGCAGATGTGTAAGGAGACGTCTCTTCCAGCGAGTGATGCTGAAGCCGCTCACTCCTTCATTTCTTTGGGGTCTAGCCTAAAGCAAGGCCCTGGCTGCCTGAGAGGACAAAGGCTGCCTTTCTGAGGCGGGATGAAGCCTGTTTTCCAGGGGGAGGTTTGCCAGAACCTCAGCTGGACCTTAGAAATGCAGCCCTCAGAAAACCTCTCCACCATTATTGCTTCATCAAACTGCTAAAAATATTGAGTGGAAAATGCAAGTATTAAGGAAATGAGGTAGATCTGGGCTTTCTGAGCTGGATGACTTCCAGTTTCATCAGCTTCCCGGAATCCTTGCTGCAAAAATGAAGAGCTCCTTGTAAATCTCAGAAATCTGTCAGTGTTTTTCCTCTCATGTGGCTGTGCTAGTTCGTGGGGTATGACGTGTGGGGAGACCTGTCAAGGTCGAGCAGTGAGCACAGAGCTCACGACTGCTGGGATCATTTGAAACAAACACTCAAGCACGAGACCAAACCACAACTTTCCCAGGGAATTATCTTACAGGGCAGACAGAGAGAGGAGGCTCCAAGGGAGCCGCATGGCTCAGCCTGCCACTGTGCTGGCTCACGAGACCTGCTCTGAGAGGGATGTATGGGGCCATCTTCTGTGGTCATGCCAAGTGAGGAGGATTGAGAAGTCTTCTTTGGTCATATGAGGTCCTGTTCTGATCCGCACGTAGCCAGAGTGCCTGAGCAAGTGAGAGCAGATTAATGTCCTGTTACAAGATATGTGAAAACAGAAAATGCAAGTTTTGGATTTCACGTTGCTGGAAAGAAGTCAGGAGAAGCCTGTATCCCGACTGCAGGAGGAGACAACAGGTACTCTTAATGAGTGGAATGTGCAACATAGAGAAGCCAAAGGGCTGGAGGTTTGCCTTTTGTGGTTAAAAGTGTACTCTCTCAGTGAGAGGCAGACAGTTTAGATTTAATGGCAATGACATACATAAAGGCTGTCTGGGAGGGTGCAGCAGGCACAGGGTGCCCTTGCACCTGCAGAAGCTCCTGCCATCTAGGTGCTCTAATGAGCATGGTGCATTATACAGCTAGCAGGAATTCCAGGCCTTCTGGAGCGGGTCCTCTGCGGCAGGGGCTGAGAAGAGGCAGGGTACCCGCTGATCTGGTCTGCAGAGCTGGCCCTGCCTTGTAGCTGTGTCCTGCCCCTGCTCCCCAGGCTCTCCATGAGGGGCTGTAACCTGTTCGCTCAATGGGTGTGACTGTTTCTGCTGGCTTGGATATAAGGGGAGGAGTATTTTGAGGTATTCCCCAAGCATGCCAGGACATGGTGGATGTTCTGGAGAGTGGGAAGACATTCACAAGGGGGATCTCCAAGCAAGTTCACCAAAACTCCCCTTCCAGTTGCACCCCCTAACAGTCAGGACTGAGAAGGTGGTTGCTGCATTTAAAACAGAACCAAGAATAAACTATGCATTCCAGCCACATCATTGCAGGTTCCTGGAAACAAGGCCTGCCTTCATGCTCAGAGGGCTTCCCTGCTCTGCCAGGAACCACAGGGAAGAGCAACAGTAGCCCTGGCTGTAAGCTGCTGCTGAAGACGTACTGTCGTGGGCATGCATGTACAATACCTCTCACTGTGCTCACCTAAAGCCCTTCCAGGACAAGCCTTTGCCCACGTGGCTTAGCAGCAATTCTCAGAAGTGGAAAAATAAATGTCTTCTGCTGAGCATCCCACCCAGAGCAAACACTGCAGCATAAGACTGGCATGGATGCTGTCCCTGGCATCCGAATTTCACTGGCCACCGGATAGCTGGTGGGCCTGCTGGGAAGGGCAGCATCACTGAGGAGGGTTGTGTTGCCATGTTGAGCTGAAGAGAGAGGATGTTATCTTGCGAGCAAGGTCTGGAGCTGGAATTCAGGAAGCTGGTGTTCTGTCTCAGCTCCAGGGGACACAGGCAAATTTCTTAACCTCTATCCCTCACTTTCCCATCTGTTCTAAAGAGACTAATAATACTTTTTCTTATCTCTTTAGGACAGGATGTGGCTCTGATTGTCTAGCACAGTGTGTCATTGATCTTTCCATGCAGCAGTGAAGTCGAGGAAGAGCTGTCTCAGGCTCCAGCCAGCCTCTGATGGTGATGTGTGTGGTAGAAACGCCAATGCACAACAGCAACTGGCCACCTGATTTTTACTTTAAGATCATAAGTGGAGGATGAACAGGATCAAGCTGGATTCAGATTTCAGCTCTCCCATAAGTTTTTGTATTGATATGGAGATGCCACTACCTATGTTACCACCCTTGTGTCCAACCAGAGGGCAAAATGGATCAAGTCCCAGCATGGACTTCATAAAGTGGCCCTGAGACCCTCAAATTTATTTATTTGATCCTTATCTGAGCATCTGAATGGCTTTGAAAGTGGCTTTGCCTCGGCCTGTAAGGTGTTCTCCCTCTCAGTAAAACAGTGATGGTAATACTTCCCTGCCTCAGAGCTGCTCTGTGGGCTCTGTGCCACTCCTGGGACAATAGGAGACTGTTCAAAAAATGAACTGTGACCTATTGGTGCTGCACAGAGCTCCCATCGTAGCTCCTTTCCTCCATCTATGATGGTGCCTAGAGCTTGTCTGGCAGCTGAAAAGCAGAGGTGCTCTAAGCTGGTATGTATTTTTAGGAGGGCATTGCCTAAGTATGCAGATGACCCTGTGCTTTCTGATCATGTTCCTGACGTGCTGGCTGCAGGCTGTTCCCTGAGGCAATCTCAAGGTCAGGCAGGCTGATAAGCTTTGTTTGGGCTCTTGTCATTTTGGCAGCTCTGCTTTTGATGAGGAGCAATCAGACTGTTAGAGGTGACGTATTGGAAAATGTGCCTTTCTGCAGCTTCTACAGTCTGGAATTTGGCTACGGGTCCCTTGTGACAGTGGCAAGGAGGTCCTCACCCCAGTGAGCACTATGGTGGCCATTCACTTCTTTCATCAGTGTCCTGCTGGAATTGATACACCTGAGAGGATTTTAAGCCTTTGCATTGTGGTGGAGGCATCCCTTGCTGGCTGAAGTTTCATCCTGCCCACGGGGTATGGTGTCAGCAGGGAGTTTCTTTTCTTCTCAGCTTTGATAACACTCCAAGTGGGATTTATCAGTCAGGCTTGCCCCAATACAGGGGAGTCTGGGAGTTAACCCCCCACCCCTCTGGAGAAAAGGGAATGTGCTCCCCCTCTGAAGACGCTTCCCATTTCTCCCTGTCTTGGGCTGCTCCCAGCAGGGCGCTTTGCTGATTCAGAGCATGGCCCATGTGGGGCACTCTGCTGCATCATAACTTGGTTACGCAATTTGACAGCTCTGGCAACCTCTGCTCCAGTGAGTCCCAGAACTCCTTGAGCAGGAGCTCTGCCAGCCAGGCTTGTGGTGTGTTTGGAAAGCCATGTGGGCGAACTCGAACAGCACCTGACCATACTAAATGCAGTTTGACAGAAAGATGTTTGCTCCTCTCTCCCTTTTGTAAGAGATGAAGCAAAAGAAAACCCCTCCTGCATGACTTCTGTTGGTTTTTTTTTTGTTTGTTTTTTTTTTTTATGATGATGGTGAGGCTTGTCCAGTTTACAGGTTAAGCTTCTGAGGCCTGGGATGCTGCCTCTGTTAGTGCTGGAGCTGCTCCAAGCACGTAGCGACTCGGTGAACAATTCTTGTTGCAGGGACTTGAAGCTGGACAACGTGCTGCTGGACTACGAGGGCCACTGCAAGCTGGCAGACTTTGGAATGTGCAAAGAGGGAATTCACAATGGCGTTACCACAGCCACCTTCTGTGGTACACCAGACTACATCGCTCCAGAGGTACAGGAAACCTTTCTTTGGCCAGGAAAGCTCAGTCACAATATGAAAAGAGTAGGGGAGCTGTGGAACAGCAATTGTACTCTCTGGTGTCTTTAGCTGCACCTTATTTGACTGCCAGGTGCAAGGTTATCTCCTAGATACATGCTTGTGTTATCAGTCTGTTGTGCAAGCAAATGAGGAAACCTTCAGGCTGCTATAGATAAGCCTATATTTTTCTTCAGGAAACTTGAGGTGAAAAATGGAGACACAGCTGCAAAAATCTTGAGAGAGGCACATACACATGCTGGCCCAGTTTACTTTGAAAGGAGATTGAATTTTCCTTTATCTCCCAGTTCCTTTTCCTGCCTCCTCCCATTCCCTGCCAATCCCCAGTCTCACTACAAAATTAATAAACACCTCTTTAAGGAACAGCTGCCCTCCAGATGTCAGGTGTTCAGACAGGATTTCAGATCCTTCTTCACACAATTGGATTTTCGTCTGTGGTTGGCATTTGTGCCTTTCTCACACGCTCATGCTCCTTCCCCTCTCCAGGCAAGAGCCCTGCTGCTGGAGCTGGGTAAGAATTTCCTTCCCAGGGGCAAGGAGAAGATGATGTCCGCCTGCACACCGGGCTGCTCTGCTCTCTCTGAGGCTCAGCTGGTTTTGCTGGAACGCCCCTTCTCCACCTCTTCAGCCCTGGCATCATTTCTAAGGCCTTGTTTTCCCAAGTGACCCTGTGAGCAGCCAAGCTAGCTCAGCCCTTGTCTAATGCACCTGATGGAGCTTTGTTGGTGTGGGGGTTCCCAGCTTAGCAGGGTGCACCTTTTGGATCTGGATGGAACTTGTGTGTTAATGTTTCCAAATGCTTTTCCCTCCACCGCTCAGTTTAAGAAGCTTCAGGGTGGACATGTCTTTCAGATCCTGCAGGAGATGCTGTATGGCCCTGACGTGGACTGGTGGGCCATGGGCGTGCTGCTGTACGAGATGCTGTGCGGGCACGCGCCCTTTGAGGCGGAGAATGAGGACGACCTCTTTGAGGCCATTCTGAACGACGAGGTGGCCTACCCGACGTGGCTCCAGCTGGACGCCGTGGCCATCCTCAAAGCGGTGAGTCCCCTTGGCTGCTGGCCTGCTCCCCGTCCTGCCTGCCTTCAGCCTACAGCTGGCAAGGGAAAGCTGGAGTACGGGCGCCGAGGAATCGCAGTTACCGTGACCGTGACCCTTTTCTTATCTTGGATTGGAAGGTAAACAACAACAACAAAAAAAAAAACTCCTGCCACACTTAGGTGTGTTTGCAGAGTTATGTCCTTTCTGCAGCTCAGCAGCCAACTTGGCAGGCAAAGTGTGTATATGTGTCCCTGGGCATTCCCCTGTGGAGTTTGGTTTAGAGCAGATGGTCATCACACAGAAGAGGAGCAGCACACACACACAGGACTTCATCAGTAGTGACAGTATGGCTTCCATGCGATTCGAGTGCTAAAGAAGTGAAGTCTTCATGGCAGTCCTTCACTCTGACTGTTGGCAACACCAGCCACTCCCCAGGCGTTGCTGTCTGCCTGCATATGAGGATAGGTTTTTGATTTTTGTGTGTTTGGGAGAAAAAAAATGGGGCTGTACAGCATACAGTCTGAGGAGAGCTGTTGTTGGCTATGCTTAGTTCTTGTTCTACCACGTATTCCGGAATTTTCCCAGGAGTTTTCTTTGTCGTGTGCTTCTTATCTCTGCCTGTAACATGGGAATGAAGCTTTTTAAGATTTCGGGCTATGCATGTACAAACAGTGCCTAGTGCACTGGAACTGCCTGGCTTTACTGTAAGGAATCAAAAGGTGATTAAATGATGAGGGTGTTAACCTACGAATCTGGAGACTTAACCTGGTTGTTCTGCTGCTGCCTTCTTCCTGCCCCCATCAAATAATTTAATACCTCTGAGCACCCTTTGGAGAGAGAAGAGCCAAAGTATTCCCTTTCCTTGCAAAAGCACTGTGAATAAAGAAGCATTAAGACAGGATGCTAATAAATATGGTAATAGAGGATCTAAGAAATAGCTGAATAAGATAGTAATTTATAGTAATGCACTGACTCAAAAAATGGGGTAATGAATGATGGGACCATTTAAAAGAAAGATGAAAGTTTGATTTTCTCTGCTGAAGATCTGATGAAATCTTTTCAGTTGTCTGCTGAAAGGTTTCTGTTGTATATGAACTGAGCAGCTATTTTCTGTAGCTGAAAGTACATCTAATAAATGCCATAGAAATCAACTTAGAATAAAATCCATTTCTTGAAGAGGGTAAAGGTGGTTCTTTGAAATCACAGGCTGTGCTCAGGAGTGATCTTTTGTCATCCTGAAGGCCCTCTGGGGTTTTGGAAATAACCTGCAACATACTTAAAATAGAAAAAGTGAAGTTCAGACTCATTGCAGCTTCTAGAGCAGCATTCATGTTGTTGGACTGGGACTCTTGAATGCCTGAGCCAATTCCTCTTCTGCAGCATGAAGTAATAGCAGAGTGGATTTCTTGTAAGTATCTTGCATAAGTATGAGATGGAGGTAAAATGCAGGTCAGATAGATGCTGATCGCAACAGCAATTTCAGAGTATAATAAAATCTGATTTGTCTTTTAACCTCTTGATGAAATGCTTATTTTCCTAATTCTGGCAGGAACCTTGTAGAAACAGCAAGTGCAGGCTGCAGTCACCCTAGGCTGCTCTAGCCCATGCTCAGAGACCAGCTTTTAACAGCAGGTCCCTTCTGATATGTACAGTCAAGCAGCATGATGAGAGGCACTGGAGGAAGAGGGCCAGAATGGAGGAGGGAGTTAAGAATTTACACGGAGATCAACCAAGAGTCTCAAAAACTGCACAATCATCTTAGCAATTGCTGGTGGCTTGCCTGGAAAAGGTCTCTTCTCCAGCTGCTCTGCTTGTCTGCTCTGTCACGTGTTGCTGGGGAAAGCCAAGGGAAAGCAAAACTGTCTCTGTGAAAGGCACACACGTCACTCGAGAGCAGCACACTGTGTCTGCTTTGGGAAACAGGCTCAGGGCCTTAGCCAGGAGCCTTGGGATTAGCTACTGGGAGCTGCTACTGACATTTTTACTGGGCCTTCAGTTCTCCAGTGTGTCTGTTCCCTGGGTGGCTTCTGCATCTTATTTTACAGCACTGACCATACTTGGCTGCAGCCTGAGTTTCTGCTGCGTGGCAGTAACTGTTTTGGGGATCCAGAGCTGTTCATTAGAAGAGCTCCTCATTTTCTCTTCCCTTTCTTATGCTGAGTTTTTAGAGGCATCAGAGCACATTGGCTTTAACAGGAAGGAAGCATCCTGCCATGAGATTGTCTAGGGCTCTAGATTAAAATGGAAAAAGCTCACACACTTTGATTTCTTTTGCATGATAAGAACTGTGATGACTGCTGAGGTATTGTATTTGCAGCGTACTGATAACATCTGGTCAGTATTTTTAGGTGTCAGTATTTTTAGGTGTCAGTATAATGCAGCATGGTGAACTGTTTTCTTTTTATTCCCTTGTGGCTGTTCTGTGAAGGGAGACAGTAGATATTCTTCATATTTAACAGCTAGAATTTTTTTTTTACCACAGATTTCTGATGCTAATATTATTTCTCTTAGATACAGTATTATTACTATGTGAGCACGTGTTTACCTCCAACAAAAAGTGAACTTGAGCTCTCTGATTTACAGCTGTGACGGTGCTTTCTAACCCATGACATTAAGAGCTCTGGAAAGTCAGAGCACTCTACTGCAGTGACATAAATGATTATAAGTAACTACATGGCATGGGAAGCCTATGGAATAACAGGGAATTAAACCTGGGGTCTCTTGTACTGCAGGTTGAGGCATTAATAGCCTTAATAACAGGATTATTCTCTCACTAGAAGTTCTGGCCTCTAACCTTGTACAGGACTAGTGAGAATTGGCTTAGTCTTGAGTGGTACAGTTCATGAGAATTTGCTTAGTCTTGAGTGGTAGAAAGCTCTGAAATGAAAATCAAATTCTTCTGCCAAGGAAGATGCAATTAGGTGTACGTGCTTAGAGATGCTCTACAAATGGATATATCTAGGTTTAGAAAGCGCTTGATCCATTTGCCTTCATGGAGAGATTCACTGTAAACAAGGATAATAGGCTTTAGTACCCATTTCACAGATGCTATTATTTCATTTTGCTTTCATTTACTGTAATTGTACTTCACCAATTTCCCCCCATCAGAAACCACCCAATTTCTAAAGGTTGCATCCTGTTCATTTTTGCAGTTTCCTGGTAATAACCAAATAACCAAACTTCTTAGGACCTCATTTAGGTCACTTGGGTGTTCCTGATGTGTTTTTGAGCACTTGAACCAAGGAAAACAAAATCAACCTCAGTGTCCTGGGGCCTTGTTTGGAATTGAAAGCAGAGGTATTTGTGCTCTAGAAAAATAAGTTTTTATCAACTTCCTTTTTTAATGGTGTGGGGTTTTTTGTTTGTTTGGGGGTTTTTTTTGTTTTGTTTTTTGTCTTTGGTATGTTCTCTGAAGAGCTGGGGAAAGAGTAGGGCAGAGGTAAATCAGTCAGGTTTTGATGGAGTCAATACTCCAAGGAGGAGGGAAGCAGAAAATCTCAGTTGTGTACCCAGTCCCATCTGAGCTTGTCACTGGGGAATTCAGGTATTGATGGTTCGAATCAGGCAGAGGGGACTCAGACTGAGGTCTCTGGGCACAGATTTGCTTGTGGGAGTAGAAAAAAATGCAGAAGAGAATTGCTACTGAATTGATTCAGACCACTTCAGGTCGTTCTAAACCTAAGTTTGGCTTTGATTTTGATTCCCCCCAATAAAGGTTTCTCTGTAGCCCCACCTGGATGCAGTCACAAGAAGTTCATGCCAGAGGAGCTATTGGGTTTGTGTCTGTAAAAGAAATTCTTTCAAATACTGGCTGCTATCAGCTGACAGAGTCGTCAGCAGCGTGTGATGATGAAGAGACTGTGAAAGAGAAACTCTGTGAGGCTGCAGAGAGCAGAGGCTGCCACACTGCACCTTTTAGAGCAAGAGTGCAGCTGGAGTTTGTTACAGCAGCTCGATGCTCTGAATTTGTAAGTTGTCACTAGCAAAAAGTGCTTGAGCAAAGACTGGGTGGCTCGGGTGGCTTTCCAGGCAGGCAGAGGCTTTGGGATTCAGCTGAGTGAGCTGCAGTGTGCAATACAATCCTCTCAGTTCCCAGAAGTGGGGTGGTATTTTGGCAGCATGTCTTGCTCGCCTCACGTATGACTTTCTGAATGCAATTCAATCATGCTGTCTTGCTCACAGTCAGGCTTAGCTGAAGGGGAGAATGAAGGGACACAGTGAAAATGGGGTCTCAAAAGTTGTTGGTGTAATGAGAAGCAAATTCACAGGGAAAGCTGCAGGGATTTTCCTTCCTAAGTCTGGTTTCACATGAGGAGAGAAGGGCTAAGCCTATGGAATCGCTCCATGGACCGATGATCTGAGGTAGCAATGATGGTCCCAAAGGCTTGGAAACTTGGATGAGCAATTGCAGCTTAGATGTTTTCACTCTCACAGCCAGGTAACAGCAGGGGCTAGAGAAAGCAGCATCTCCCCAGGGAACTGTTAGCATTGCTCTGCCTTCTACACCCTGGATTTCTGAACGCCTGCCACAGCTGAGACTGCTGAAGCTGGGGGTGTCTTTTGCTGTTTGTGTGCCAACCTCCAGTCTTAATGTAAGCTCTGAAACACTTCTGGCCTAGCTGAAATGCTCCTTCCAAAAGCAGTGCCTGAGGAGCTTCGCCTGTAGCTGTATATTTTCGGACAAAATGAGAATAAAGCCTGTTCTTCCTCCAGCTGGTTAAAAACGTGCATTTTGAAGAAAACACTACTGCAGTTAAGAGGCTGGGCAAAAATAGTTATGCCCCCTTCCCCCCTCCCCTAAGTGGTTTTCTTGTGAAAAGTAAACACTAGGCAAGAACAGAGGAAGGTGCAGAGGAAATTGGCTGTGGGTTTAGCAGCCTGAGCTCCCATCCAGCTCAGGTGGAGCAGCACACAGGAATCCGAGTGCTGGTGGATTAGTGTGAAGAGTGAGAGGGCTTGAAAGGTGAGGGAGCTCAGCTGAGAGCAAACATGACCTGTGTCTTGGAAAAAAAGTGATGTCAACAATACAGTGCCCAGGATGCAAAAGAAAAAATTCAAGTTGATCTGTTTTTCTAGAGAACAATAGCCTGGAAGTCATGCTAGGTCAGAAGGCAAATACTCTGGTTTAGTGATGTCTCTGCTGCTCTGTGTCACTGAGTTCACTTCCCCTCTCTCATACCCTGGCACTCTGCAGCCCGACAGCACCACTGAGGTCTAATGTGCACACACCACCACCTCCCCATCCTCCTTTAGACTTCACTCTTGCAGACTTGCTTCACATACCCTTTGCTTTGCCATGTTAACATCAAAGGGCTTGTGTGTCTGGGAGTTAGTGCTTCAAACTCAGTCGCCACAGTAATGATG
>NW_008624191.1:40726-56479 GCF_000691845.1 Merops nubicus | reverse complement strand
GCAGGAACCAGCTCCTGCTTTGACAAGAAATGTTATGGACTCATTTTTTGGCCGTCAGAGCACAAAGTGAAGGAGTTGGGATTTTCTTCCCAGCTTCTGCCAGTGGCCAGGAGGGAGCTTGCATAGCTCTTGGGAGTGGCAGAAGGGGGAATGGTGAAATGTGCCACAGTGTAAAACTAATCCCTTTGCCTCCAGACAGCCTTGAAGCCGAATCAAGAAGTCAAAAAAGTCCTGATCTAGAAAGGAAAAACCTCTTCTCCCATTCCTGTGAGCCCATGTCACAGACAAACCTAGAAACTAGGGCTTCTCAGTTAGTTCCTTAGTTTTTTTGGCTTGTTTTTACAGCTAGCACACGGAGAAATGTTCAATACCAAGGGCTTGCCAGCAGTGTAACTTATCCCCCTTTGCTCGGAGGCAACACACAGGGGGTTTTCTGGAGAGCAAGAAAAAGGCTTGGGGATGTATGCAGAGGGGGGAAGTGAACTCAGTGACACAGAGCAGCAGAGACATCTGCAGCAGGAGAGAGGCAGGGGAGTTAGTTAAAAAAGCCACTCAAAACTTTCTACAAAAGTTTGTAGTTCCTTTGCTGCAAGAGTCTTCCCCACAAGGTACTATAAGGAGTAGTGTATATTCCACCAGAAATTTCTCTTTGAGTTGATGGGCAGAAGCCTGAGAATATTATTTCAAAATGTGGCCCAATTCTGCCTGAAGAGGTTAAGTTAAAGGGCACCAATGGTGAATTGTAGAAATGCTTTGTGTATCTGTATGTGTACCTAGAAATAAGTTCAGTAGCAGTTGGGAAAGTGCATGTGTGTGTCTGTTAGGCTTTTTTACATCCCTAAATTTGCAGGTGATATCAGATGAAGAAAAGCTAAATTTGAAGGGTCCCTTCCTCTCCCCCTCCTTCTGGTGAAAACAAGCAGTGTTTCCCATCGTTCCTCAGGAATTCTGAGTGATGGCTCCACGTGAGAAATAAATTAGATTATTACGCTTGCATGTGTGTGAGAGTTAAATGCAGGACCCTTGGGGAGTGCACCGTTCGGGTGGTTATTTCTTGCCATTCCAAAGAAATTCTGAGGAACTTCTAATGCCCTGCGTGGTCAGAGCACAGGGCAGTCCAGCTTGGCTGGATGCAGGATAACAGCTCCAGCAAAGCCCTTGGAGACTTGGGCTGTGTTGTATGTGCTCTAAGGGCTGAGGAGAAAGAAGATGGGAGAGATACCAAAAAGAAATGTCCCTAGGGCACTCCACCCGGGCCCAGCTGAGGAAGAAAAAGCCAAGTGAACGCTGAGCTGTGCTGCAGGAGGAGTAAGCAACCCATCCTAACGGGATGTTGCTGTGACTGCCCAAACTCTCTGTAAGGACCCTTTTTGTATGTGCCATGGCTTATTTTCAGAAAGGCTTTCTGGCTGGTGAGTATTCCATGCTGAACCAGAGTGGCCTCACCACTGTAAGCAACTTGAAAATGCTGTTAATGAGGAGAGGAGGCAGAGGAGCAGGGTTTTCACAGCACTTAGAGGCAGATTTTTTTTAATGTAGCCAAAACAAAGTCTGCAGTGACCAAGGAGTGGAGGCGAAAGGACTGGTTTCAAACTGCTGGTGAGTTCTGAAGAGCTGTGGATGGTCCAATCTGCCTACTCACTGCAGCTGTTCACCATGAACATCAGCACAGAGGACAAGATCTTCTGTTCTTTGGAAAAGTTTATTCTTGTCACGCACCACACTTGCTCAGAGTCCAACACCCCTGGAGGTCAGAACTAGCTGTCGTCAGCTCAGGTACCACGGTAGGTGACTGCATCCTTCCTGCACACTGGAGCAAGCAACACGACCCAAAATACACAGGCTGTGCTTTGCTTGGCACATCCAAGCACAACGAGCATATGTGCTTCCTGCTGCCTTCGTGCCTCGCCTTGTCCCCGAGTCCTGGGGGATCAATTTGGCTACTGTGAGCTGGACCAAACCCCTGTGTTTGTGCTCACAGCCCTCTTCTGAACACTTAGAAGGTGTGAAACGAGGCAGGCAGATACTGCTGGTGCAAGGTTGCCTGCATTTCCTTCACATCACTCAGCAGAAGGCACGTGTCTCTCCCTTGAGCTTCCATCCTACAGATCTGGGTGATCTTCTCTCTTCCCAGCAGACAGGAGGAGGCAGATAATCTGTTTCACATGTGGTGCTGGAATAGTCAGAATGAACTTGTTTCTGAATGAACCAGATGCCAGGACTATTTTTTAGACAATAAATAGAAGGAAAAGGAGCAACACAATGGTGGACCTACTGAAATCAAAGAGGGATCTAGATGAGATCATTGCTTTCTCCTCAGAGCTGAGGACCCTGCTAACAAAGACAGATATTAAAAATGCCTTCAAATATGCCAATAAATTATTCTTTGGCTTCTCTTCAGAGTTGGCAGGCTTCAGAAATCCTCTCACACAGTTTGATTAAGCTTTGGTTGTCACAAGTCAGGCCCATATTTGAATCTCTCTGTGAAACTATGCCAGAGCTGTGTAATTTATTTTTTTTTCTTTATTTTGTGTTTTAGAAATGCTTTCATCTTTCATTTCCTGGTTGGCTTCAGAGCCTCTACAACAAAAGCAGGATTCTGGAGCCTGTCGTTTCCCAACTGGGAAGGAGTTCTGCAGTTTTAAATGATCTCTTGTCTAGACCATTTTTGCCATAAACACACGCTGTGGTGAAGTGGCAAGGCTGTGCTCCACCACAGATTACCTTCTTACCTCTTTTGCCTGAGCTTGCATATCTGTCTCTGTAACATGCTGTCTTTTACTCTTTGCCTCCTAACTCTCAAACAACAAACATCTCTCCCCTGTGATTTTAATCTCTTCTGTGGATTGATCACACCCCTTTCTGAAGTGCTCCTCTTCCCTACAGTAATAGTCCCATGCTTCTGAATAATTCACTCTGAAAGAAAACTAAAGCCATCTCTACATGGCTTGCCAAGGCCAAATTCACCTTGAAGTAGTCATTAGGTCTTTTACCTTTCCCTCTCCAACAGGATGAAATTAGCTTCTTGTTTAAGTCCGAAGCATGCAGGCTCAGATTTGTTTCATAACAGAAGCTCCTAATATGGCCTATTGTAATGTCAGGTGTGACTCATCCTCCTCTTTCCTGCCAGGGACTGGGAAAAAACTGAAGGAGCATTCACTGTCTTTGCCCTCTTCTTTTTCTGCTTGCTTCCAGGTGCTCAGGAGGAAGCGACGCTTGTGGCTGAGCCCAAGTCTCGTGGCCTGGGCTCCCCTCTCGGCTCTGCCACAGTTAAACAGTGTCATTACAGACCCTCAAAGGTGTTGTTATGGTCAAGTCCATTAAAATCCGATCTTGGGGAATGCCCAAGGATTCCTTTAGGACCTGGGTCTGACCCGGAGGTGGGGGTGATTGCTGGATGATGGGACCAGCTCTTGCTGTGCAGCTGCAGTGGAGGGGGACAGCCCAGCTAACTGGGAGGTCTCAGCACCATACATATAGGGGTAACAAATCTCAGACTGTCCCAGCTATTCAGGGCTGTAGGTCTTACTCATCCTTCCAGCTTTGAACCGACTGAACTGCTGTGTCTTTTCAGGAATTTTAAAAGTAAAAGAGCAGAAATATAACCAAGACCACAAAAAAGCTCCTTTGAAGTATTTTCCTGTGATTTTTTTTTTTCCTTAATTGGCCTTTACAGGTTTATCTGGGGTGCTTTACTCCCCTTTGTACTTGACCCTATGTAAATAGGCCACCCAGGGTTGTGTAATAGATTCCTGGTTCCTCTTGACAAGACTATCAGAAAAGGATTAATTGTTTTCCCATGCAACCCTAGGGAAGTTTTACCACTGCTTAAAATGAGAGTGGGATCATGCCCCCGTCTAGTGGTGAGTGGGATGCTCTTTCTCCCTACATGTTTGTGTTACTCTGATTGATGTATTGATGTAGTAATTGACCTATATATCCCCTGTTGTACCTAGAGTCCAATTGGGGTAATTTAAAAACAGCAATCGGAGTCTGAGACTGAGCAGCTCATGCAGCTGGTGAACCACATGGGAACTGGGGTTGACTCATCAATTCTGAATACACAGATTTCTAGAGTGACATCTTGACCAAAACTGGTGTTAAATATTCCTTATATCTAATGACTAAAGTTAATTTCTGTTTATTATTAATTACAGGAGTATCAAAGGCAGAAGTGTTGAAATTCACTAGCTGTCATCAGGGACTAATATGCATTTGATACTTGTGGCCTTTTCATTCTGCATTAGTATGGATGAGCTCTTTGATGTGTGGAAACAGGTAGATTTTCAGCACAGTGAGAAAGTCTGTAGCTACTCTGACAACATTTAATTCCTGGTTTTTGGACCAGGTTTTCTCCTGATGATAGACAGCAAAGTTACATCAGTTTACAGCACCAGGAGATTTGGAGCCAGAAGTGTCTGTCCCACATGCAAGCTGCTCTGCCTACCTTGGTTTATTTTGCTTGTCTCTCTTGCTCAGCACTGTTTGCAATGCAGTTAATCCTTCTTGTTCCCTGGAGCTTTGACCTGGCAGCATCGAGCAGCCATCTCTGCACCAGGGGAAAGGGAGATCAAATTTATCTGCTTAATATCCACTGCACTGACATTTTGTCCTTCTTGCCTGGGGCTGGCACATGAAACATGTGACTGCTGTCATGTTTATTGTTACAGTCTTCTGACTTTTAGGAGCTAAGGCTGAAGACTGTTTTTTTTTTTTTTTTTTTCTCCTTTCACATTCTGCTTTTATCGGGAAAAGGAAAGAACAGAAATCTCTCATTCTCTCTCTTCTTCCCTGACTCTGTAAAATGCTTTCAGGGCAGCCTTGTACTTCTGAGCCCTGGCACCCCATTCACTGGACCTTCTCTGCACTTACAGATTTCCCCTTGCGATGGTTTGGGGTCAGGGCAGCCTCCAGAACCGTAACAGACGCTCTCTTGTTAACCCCTCCCCTCACCCCCAAAAGGGAAAGGGAATAAGGGAGAGACTTGTTGATTAGAAAATAAAAGAAAACAGTTTTAATACTACCACTAGTAATAATAGTAGTAATAATAATAAAATAGACTATATACCAATATGTACCAAGCTTAGCAGTGGCCTTGGTCTGCATCCCAATCCCTGGAAGTAACTCTGAACACGAAGTCTTATCACTGCTAAAGCCAGATAGTTTATGAAAACACTGCTAACTTCAGACAGAGCAGTTAATTAGAAGAGCTTTAGTTAAAAAGCTAAAGAGCAAAACCAGCTCTATTTATCCCAAACCAGGACACCCCTGCTGACAGTCTTCTGTAGCCATTGCCCCAGATGGGGGTGGAAGCTCCCTATGCTCCCGTGGGTTGTATTCTGGCTCAGCACCACGATGAACTGCCCTGGTAGGAATTGGGGCTTTCAGCAGTCAATCCTGCTGGGTGCAGGGCAGGAAGTCAAAGGCCACATGGCCTCTGACGGCTGCAATCAGAGCAAATCCCCAGTGGAAATCAGAGGCAGCATTCAAGAAAGCCATGGTGACTCCAAGGCCTATTCTCAGCAGCACAATCCTCACTGAAGGTCAGTAGGACTCGGGCTCCCAAGTGCCTGGCTCACACTCACAGCCGAATTGCTGCAGTTTGTTACCAGGCACCAGCTGAGCCTGCTCTAAGTATGAGGACTTCCATGGGAGAGCTCTCTGAGCACCCTGCTCCCAGGGCTTCAGCAGGCACCTGCAGTGCACTCAGGCTGGGCTGCACTCCTTCGCTCCCTGGAACCCACTCGTGTGTCTGAGCCCTGGAGCTCTGCTGGATGGAGAAGCGAGGCACACGTGTGAGCATTACCCCAGCAGGGCTGTGATGGAAGGTGGTGGGAGCCTTGCCCAGGAGAGCAGAAGATGAGGCTGGCTCAAAATGAGCAGCTTTTCATTTTAAAAAATAAAAAAAAAAAAGTAAGAAAGGAAAAAAATAAACCTCTCTGCTATGCTAATGCCTCCTGGCTTCCAATCATTAAAAATAATACAGACATTACAGAGGGAGCCGTAGAGCCATCGTTCTTCTCATTTTTTTGGGGGTGGATGAAGGCTAATGAAACCCCAGTCTGTGGGTTTGTTTGCCTTACATAATAGGCAGCCAAACTGTTTTCAGCAATGGCAGCATTCAGTTGAGAGATTCATGGAGGGAAGCCTTAATTAGAGTAATTGCTCTATTTATATAACGATTCCTTTTTGTCTGAGATCAAATGGATCTTTGAGAAATCTCATTTCCTTTCCGGTTAATTTCTGCCCTGTTAGTTTAGCTCATGAATCTTAATGAAGAGGAGCGTGTTGGGTATCTCCTGATCTCTAGAGGGGAGACTGTGGGCCATTCATCTCCTGTGCTGCTGCTGCTTTTCACTTGGGTAGCAACATGGGAGAAACACCAAGAGACAGGAAAAGTTAATACCATGAACAGGGAAATGTTGCTTTCCTTTAACTGTCTGGGCTTGACTGTTGCATTGGCACAATCTGAACAGGGGTTCTCTGAGACACATGGTGTGATGAAGAGTTGAGACTGAGGGTCTGACATCACATCTGTGACAGGCTGCCTTGGGCTTCTGACAGAATAAAGTGAATTTTTAGGCCTCTGTTCCCTGTCTGTAGGATGGAGGAGAGCCTCTGTCTCTGCCATGTGCTTGCATTTGAAAGATGAGCAGCTCAGGGGCACAGGCTTTCTCTTACAATGTAAATTTGCCTGGCCCAGAGCAAGAGTCCTGACAGGAGCTGGTGCCCCATCAGAAAGAATATCCATAAGAAATAATGATGCATTGCTTGTCCAGATAGCTGACAATGTGAAGGGGGTTGCTGAGCAGAAAGTTGCTTTCCTTTTCCTCAAGTGCGTTGTTTCTGGGAAGTGGTCGGGGCTTGTCAGTGTCCTCCTAGAACATGACACAACTTCCTGTAGTTACTGTCATGTTACTTAGGAAATGAATGATCCTGGTGCAAGTAGCACATACGTGAGTTACATAAAACCTATCACAGATTCCACCATCGAGACAGGGAACTCATAAACTCGGGGAAATCAATGCTTGGAAACCCTTCTGTTGAGCAAACATCCCTTCACCGCCTTGCAGGCCGTTGGGCTGATCTGCAAACAGCCTCTGGAGGCTGGTGCTGCCTGTGAGCAGCAGCAGAGAAACCCAGCACAGGAGGCGTGGAGCCCTTCCAGCCCCGCCAGCCGTGCAGTGGGTGGAGGGGACACTGCTGCAGGTCCCCTGCTCTCCCTTGCCCAGCCCAGGGCTGACGCAGGTTTTTCCTCATGGTTGGCACTGCTCTGGCTGCTTTTTTCCCTTTAGTCCATAAAAGGCCTGTGAAGTTACAATCTCCAGCTTTTAATTCCTCGTCATGGCTTGCTGTGTTTTCTTTCAGTAAATGTTTTCAAGTGATCTCATGAAATTATGGTCTTTGCTCATTTCAGCTGCTAGCTTTGGCTGCAGTGCTGCTGAGGGGGTTAGCTGAGGTCAGCAAGAGCCTCGTTCGAGTTTGCTGCTTGGCAAACTGGTGTAGCCCAAAGGGACCCAGTCTGAGGATGCTCCCAATGGGCTTTTCACATGGGGAAAAGGATGATTCACCAGGATAGGATGTGATCACAGAGCGAGGGCTTGATGGCCTGGTTCAGCTTTAAGTTTGATAGCCTTGCTATTGGTTTTGCTGGGTGGCATCTTGGATTTGAGTGATGACATGTTTGTTTTTGCTCAGGAACATCTCTGGTTTGCCTTGTTATTGTTGCTGTTGAATTTTTTTTTTTTCTCTGTGTTTCTTCACTGAGCTGTGTGTTGAAAGGTTGAGATTCATGCTGGGTTCTGGCTTATAATGCAAACTTCGATATACTTAATAAACATTAGGAGGTGGCACTTTGCAATTAAAAAGTCTCTGCTGAACGTCATCTCTCATCACCTGCAAAAACATTGGGGGGTTGTACTTAGAGGGACATTTAGGGCTGTCCAACCTGTGAGGCAGGAGTCAAACTCTGGCCTTCCCATGGATGCCAGGAACAGCCAAAACTTTGTAAGACATTTTCCAGCTGTTCCTGAATGGAACCGAAGGGATCAGGTGACAGATTAGCTGCATTTCCAAAAAAAACTTCCCCCTCTGCAGCCTGCATGTGTGCCTTGGGCACACAGCTTTACCTGTCCTGCTGCAGAAGAGCCTTTTATATGGTCAGAGACATGGGTATGGGCTCCAGCTACTTATTTCAGAGCTGAAGGCTGAGCTTGTAATTAAGTTCCTTAGAAATCCCAAGTTCTTTGTTTGCTTTACTAGAAGTGCCATCAGATAGCAGAGGTGACATGAGATGGTTGTCAGATGCTACCCTATTGCAGCAGAGAAATGTCAATGCTGCCTAAGGCAGAGAGAGGCAAAGAGGAGGATTCATGGATTTTGAGCTTCTGAGAGGTCATTATGGTTTTTTTTTCTGACATACTCAACAACAGAAACTAAAACTTCATCCCTGTCTTCGTCAGTGCAGTAATTTCTGGTGAAGTCAAATAGTGTTTGAGATGGGTAGTTATTCATGTTAGTGGAAACTGGCTTCAGAAATTTCATCTTTTAATTTTATCTACCTCTTAGAGTAGTGCAGGTAACTGTTCTGGTTCACCATCAGTACAGTCTTTGTTGGGCCATTTGCATGTCTGCTTTTCAGGCCAATTGCCAAAAAAAAACAGATAGGAGCTGCTTCCTAGAGAAAACAGCCACCTTCACCTGGCTGTGAGGGACCTGCCACCTCCCAGATTCCCCAGGAAATTTTATGTAAGGGAGGAGCAGAGTGGCCAGTCTCTTGTTTTCAGTCACAGCCCCCAGGTGCAGGGGTGTGTGTGGATCCACACTCGTAGGGTGCATGATTTCCATTCACTTTCAAGGTCTTGTTAGCCTGAGTTAGGCACTTGCAGTGTCTTGGGAACAAGCTTAGAGAAATCTGTTCATGATGCTGGTGGGTCACTCCAACCTCTGATACCCTTGTGCTTCAAAGCCCTGTTTTCAGACAGCAAGAGGGGCAGCAGCACTGAGCTGGTGCCCGACAGCTGTGGAAGGTTTGATCGGGTGTTCCAGAGGTCACCTCACACAGGTCAGAGGCAAGGATTAATTCAGAGGGGTTTTATGGCAGCCTGGCCATCGCTCTCAGCAGCCAGCCAGGGAGATGTGCTCCAGCAGTGGGTGAATTTGAAGCCTTCCTTCTCCTCCTGCCTCCTTTGGGGGACCTGGTGTGGGGCAGATGGTGCCTAGAGTCACCCAGCTGAGCTTTCTCAGTCTGTGGGTGCAATGCTCATATTGGAGCTGGCCGGTCAAACTTAAACAGTCATTTTGTTTTCAATGTTACGTTTTGTTTTTTCAGAGCTCCAAAGAGCCCACCTCAAGGGATGGCCCTTGCCTAATCCTCATTGTCCTAACAAAAAGTGTTCCAAGCAGCCAGGAATGTATTTATGTTGGCTTTTGCCTTGTTGCATTGGATGCCTTTGCTTGGTGCAATTTTGGCATCATTTGGAACAGAGCAAGCAAACAGGAATGTAAACACACTTCTATATCCCAGGGCTCTGAACTGGTCTTGGAATGAGTGGTCCAGTTTAGATTTTGGTCTTATGTGGTTGAGCATGAGTGGGAACCAAAGCAAAGAATGCTACAAGCCCTTTTCAGAGACTGTTTTCATTATTTTTTTTTTTCCTCTCCACATTTAGCCAGAAGCTTCCTGGTGCAGTGGATAAAGCAGTAGGTCAGGAGACATGAGACTTCTTCCCAGCTCTTCTCTGCTTTTTGTTTTGTCTTTTTGGACTGTTTTGGTCTATACCACTCCCAACACCAACAAGCTCTGATCTTGTTTGAGCTTTCTAGGTGTTCCAGCAATGCAAATAAGAGCTACTGAGGTACAGATATTCATCTGTGGGGACAGAGAAGCTAAGCAGGGAATTTCTAGAGAAAGACGGGGGCTGACAGGAGAATTCTGGCCTGTTTTGCAAGCCAAAGAAGTTTAGTTCAAGACTTGCAAAGGCTTGTCTTAACCAGGTCTCCAAGAGATCTTGGCTTGACCCATTTCTTGTTTGGAAACCAAGCTGTTGTCTGGGGATGGGTATCTCACAGAAATTTTGAGGCAGAGTCCTTGGAAACAAATTGTGTTTGGGTTCTGCTGGTAGAAAGGGAGAACAGGTTGAAAGGGTTGGGGAGACAGAGAAGTTGTGCTTGTCCTTGGGCCTGACCCTGGAAATGCTGCATGGCTGAGGAGTCCAGAGAGGCACGGGAAGGCCCCAGCTGCAGAGAGCCATGTTGGCCTTGTGCCTCTGCTGGTGACTGCTTTTACAAATATGGATGCACTCTGCAGCTCCTTCTGCTGACGTTTTGGGTGGAATGGTAGAAAACTGTTCTGCTGTGTGGAAGCCCATGGTGGCACAGGTCTTGGAAGAGCTCAGGAGGTCAGGCTGGAGCTGGGTGTTTTGTGCTAATGTCAGCAGAGTCTGGGGTCCTGCAAGGTCTCGGCTGCAGATGCCTCGTTCACTTTGGCTCTGAAGCTCCCTCAGGATGGGGAGACTTCTAAAATAACTCTGGCAGTCACCTTTATTCTACCGTTTTCTCTCTAGGTGGGGAATGACTAGACCTTTTATCCGCTCGTCCTAGGAGAATTTGTACCTTCTGAAAAGCTCCTACATTCAGAATGAAGTTGGTCTCTCACTGCACCTCCCCTTCTTTTCATTTCCACGTTGCCGAGATGCAGCAGATTTGGTCATTCCCGAAACAGTGACTGATTGTCTGCTTTGGCTGGTTCAGCTGTTTGCTAAACATAATGCTCTTTCATCTTCGAGGAAATCGTCTGGACACCTCCACCAGGGTGAAGCTTGCTTTATGCTGCTCTTTCAATAGGCAAATAAAAGCGGCTATTTTCCCAGTTTAAACATAACCTGATTTCTCTAATGAATTAGAAATACTTGAGAGGAGGGGAAAGATTGGTTTCTGCTGAATTTTTAAGAACAATAATCCTAAATTAACAAGCCAACTAGCTCTTTTCCTGTCTGGGGAAGGGTTGCCCTCCTCCCCTAATATTTCCATTCCCTTAAAAATACCCGCAGCACTCACACTTCATCATTCTTGTCGGGACCTAAAGGGCACCCACCAGGGCCCTCTCATACCTAGTGCATGATGTATGGCTTTTTTCATCACACCCTGGTAAATTGGGGCATTTTGGCTGAGGTTTCAGACTTTTTCTCCACTGGTAGTAAAGTAAAACTACTACAAAAAGAAATCCTATTGTAGAGTTTCACAAGAGGAGATGATCACCTGTCTGCTCTCATGTCCTCAGGGTTTGGGGGGCTCTAGAAGCCAGCTCAGTTTTCTCTGTTTCCAGAGATGACAGGAAGGAAAGCGTAGGATTCTGGCTGCACTTCAGCCCGCTGAGGCTTAGGAAAAAGACACAGCTCAGGACTGACTCCAGTCCAACACCCGGCTGGCTGGTGAGCAGCGTTTGAGAGCAGCGATCTCCTATTCCTGAGAAACTGATGCAAAAATAACCTACCAAAACCACTGTTGCAAATGATGCAACTGAACTTTGTTTTCTTGTTGTGGTAACCAAAGCTTTGACCAAAAGAAAAAAGGACCAAGGCAAAATACACCCCAACTTCTTCCTCTAGAGAATGAGTCAAGTTCCTTGCATGCGGTTCCAGTACAATGAAATCGAGAAGTCTGGCCAGCAAGTGGGTTCAACGGGAAAGCTGAGGACAAGCTTTTGTGTGACTGCTAATAGGTCCCTCTCCCGTGGCCCTGCCGGATGGGAGAAAACAAACATCCCTTTTTTTGTCTTGCAGTTCATGACGAAGAACCCCAGCATGAGGCTGGGCAGCCCAGGGCTGGGCGGCGAGAGCGCGATTCTGCGGCACCCCTACTTCAAAGATCTGGACTGGGCCCTGCGGAACCAGCGTCAGATGGAGCCGCCCTTCAGGCCCCGCATTGTACGTAGGAAGGAGGGTGGGGGAAAGGCATCTGAGTGGTGTTTATTCTCTCTTCTGGGCTCTTGAAGCAGGTTTATTCCCGTGAGACAGGAAAGGAGGTAAAGGAGAGGCAACCTTGACTTGAAAGCCCTGGCCCAGGAGCCGGGAGGTGAGGTCTTCTAGCCTTGTCTTGGCTGCTGGTTGGGCACCTGATGTTGTACAGGTTGCTTTTCCCCTCCATGCTGAGTTTTCAAAGGGAGCTCAGCCAAAGGATGCATGTTTGTGAAAGCAACTGCAGCAGATTAGGCACCTGACTACTATTTGCCTTGCCCCAGATACAAAACAGGGTAAGTAGTCCTCATTCTGGCCATTCCACCTACCTCTTCACAGTGGGGCTGTGTCTCTTTTGTCTCTCTTTGTCTGTACAGCACTCAGCACAGTGTTCCCTACCCAGACCACTGTCATCTGAGTGGATCGAATAGCAGGCAGGCTGCAGAGGGGCCACTGTTGTCCCTTTTCCCAGTGGTGCAACACAGGCCAGAGGATGCTTTCTGTGGAAGGCCATCCCAAGGTTGTCTCTGTGGCTTCCTTGCCTTTGAAATTGTCACTTGGAGTGACTTTGTCTCATGCTGTGGTCACTTTGTGGTGGCAGTGGTCAATGTTGTCCTGCTCCATGAAGCTCACTGGTTGCAGGATCAGGCACTCAGGGGAGCTATGACAGCTCAAGATCGGGCTCTTGAGTTGTTTCTTGACCTGAATCAAAGGCTGAGGGAACCTCCTCAGTCTCCTGTGAGCAGGACGGGATCTGGGAGCATCCGATTTCAGTGTCAATAAAACATCTTGTTCTTGGTGCAGTTAGAACACACGCCCTGCCAAAACATGCCACAAACCCCGTTTGTGTGTGCACACAGTGAACAGCCCCACTTGGTGGTGCACAGCAAGGAATTCAGCACCTGGAGGCAAAGCCATGTGTCTTCCACGACCCAGGGGCTCGTTACTGTGCCAGCCTGCTGGCTGGGCAGGCGGGGAGCGGGCGGCCCCCCCCCCGAGCCCACTGAGGCGCTCTGCAGAGAAGGAGACACGCCGTGGAGTCAGCTCGCTGGAAATGTGGCCGAGAACCACGGCCAGTGACTGGTTCTGTGCTGCCCCTTCGGGAGAGGAGCTGACTGGTGTGCCCTGCCCTAGCCCGGGCAGGCAGCTCCTCAGAGGCAGTGTAAGTTAAATCAGAGGGGGGGTTGCCTGCCAGAAGCCTGCAGAAGCTCTGAAGGGCTTTTGCTGTAAGGAGCTCAGTTGGGGGCACTCAGCTGCTCCTGGTCCAACACCAGGAAAAGCTTTCAGTAAGCTCAGCCTGGGTTATTGCACTGAAGACCAGACTAAAGGTGCAGAGCCAGGACCAAGCAGGTGGTACATACTTTTCACATCTCTTTCCTTTGTCTTTTCCACTTGACAGAAATCCAAAGATGACGTGAGCAACTTTGATCCAGATTTTATAAAAGAGGAGCCCATTCTGACTCCCATTGAAGAAGGAATTCTTCCAATGATAAACCAAGATGAATTTAGAAACTTTTCATTCACAAGCCCAGAACTGCAGCAATAGCTACAGCTCTGGAGAAGGGCTGCTGAGAAATCTAGGGGGAAATGAAATTAAAACCAAGTTTACCAGAAATGTCATTTTCAAGGAGGAACAGTGCACTGACTTTATGCAATACAGCAGCACCACTGTCAACATTACCTTAATGTGAAATTGAAACCTTCCTGTGTTTGTAGGATTTATGCAGCTCTTGGATCAAATACTGACAGAGGTGGAACAAACCTGATATTGTAAATAGCTGATGCAGACAGAGAATTGAATGCTGAGCTAGTTGGCTCGGCCTGAATATTGCCGCTTGCAGTGGATTCGAGGAGTCGGCATGAGCATGAAGCAAGTGTTGTGCAGCTCTGAGCCAAACAGACTTGTTACAATTCTGATTGCTTGCAAGACTATCTTGAGGAGTCCCAACACTGTCCAGCATTTTGGAGCTGTGATCCAGCATCCCGTGGCTTGACTGAACTAGATGTTCCTACTGACTTTACCTGTTTCTGCAGTATTTATTTCTTTCCGAAGGACGAATGACTCTCTCTGCCACTGTTTGGGTTTTCATGTGAAATATTTCATTGTGCTGACTGGCAGAAGGAAAAAAAACCAAAAGCCCTGTGCCCCACACAGATTCTTCCAAATCAAAAGGAAGTCACGTGCTCGTAGTGTTTTACTGTTTGTGTGATATGAAAAGTTTTAGTGTTTGCATTCTGTGAAATGCCTTTTTACATCATACATCTTCAATGCTCCTTTCTTTACTTCCCAGCTGTTCTCAACTATAATGTAACTTGTAAAACCTTACTGTTTATTTAGACCCATTCTATTTAATTGTGCTATACAGAGCCCCTTTTGTGGGTTTAGTGCCTCATTAAAATTTTGTTCCGAAGTGGCAGCGCTTGAATTGTTTGTGGCATTATTGTGATGGGAATCGCAGAGTTGGCAAACTGCTTGAAAAAAGAATTCTTGGCCAACAGGTAACACAAAAGGGGAACTTTCTCCCATGAGAATGATAAACCTTATCTAAGAAACAGGGTGACTTGGTTTGGTTTGGATTTAAGGACTTATTACTCACAGGGCACTCCTTATCAGCTGCAGCCTTGAGCCTCTGCTACAGGCAGACCGAGACAATTTTTCAGTGCTGTTTGTAGACACTACACACTTTAGAAGGTGGTTCTGTGCTGTCCCTGCTCTTCTGGACGCTGGATGATTTTTCTGCAGCTCCTTGGCACACCTTTTGCACTCCTTGCTAATTTTGAAGGTGTATGTCAGGATTATAGCCTCGTCCCTGGGCAAGTAGAAATTACTGGAGAAGAAGGATTTCTAGTCTCTTGCAAAACTCGTGTTTGTATAGTGCTAGTCACAGGCTTTGAGAGAAGGGTGAGGTGCAGAAGGATGGACACTTCCCAACAGACCTTGCACTGCTGCAACTGTTAAGGTGACATCAGGGAGCATGAGCCTTTGTCAAGGAAATTATACAGGCACAACCCCCACTACAGCACAGACCCACCAGTGTCTACATGCTCACCTTACAGAATCATAGAATGTTTGGGGTTGGAAGGGACCTCTGAATGTCATTTAATCCAACCCCTTGGACTCTTCTTGCTTTTGTGCTAGTGTGTTATACCAGTTGTCCCTCTTTTTTTCCTGCATCTCCTTTTTTCAGGTAAGCACAACTTCATCCTCTGGTCTTCCTTCCCTCCCTTCCATGGGCATCTTCTGGCCACAACACAGCCAGCCAGCCTCTTGTCTCTTTGCTAGTCTATAGATATCCAGCCCCTTCAAAGTGGGGCAACAGAGAAAACAGGTTGTATAGTGTACGTGGGGGAAGGAAGAGCTGATACCCAGAAAATTGATTCAAGAACCAGTCGTTCAGGCTGGCTTGAAATGCTTTCCCATATGGGAAGAAATGGTACAGGGATGGATGTGTTTGTATGTGGGGGCCACTGCAGCATCTTATTCATGTGTGAATGAAGTATAGTGTTCACCTGTCTGGTGCAGACATGACCCTAGGCAGCTCCTCACTCGTTTCCACTGTTACAACTCCAGTCGTGGTTGCTTGGCAAGTGCTAAGTGCAGCTGGCCACTGAGAGTGGGAGCACCAAAACTGAATTTTGCATTGACAGCTTTTTGACTCTCCTTCTGTTGAGGATTGTGAACAACTTCTCCTTCCCTGAAGATCAGCGCAGAACAGTAAGTGATAACTTTGTTTGCCAGCATGTTCGTATCACCCCAGGTTTTCACTGGTTGTGTTATTCCTTGGGGCTTTGCAGA
>NW_008624191.1:26587-40695 GCF_000691845.1 Merops nubicus | reverse complement strand
TGGAGAACCTGGTGCTGTAGTGTTGTCTTCAGCATCAAAACGTGACCCCACCTCCATGGCCCCAGGATCCGAGCAGCTTTGCTTACACCACTGACAGAGTCAAGAATGGGCAATAGTCACCTTTGAAGACCTTTAACTGGCATAGCAAAACCCACCAATCTGTGTCCCAGTTGGGGAATGGAAACTAAGACACCTCTGTATGTGCTCTGGTAGGACTTTTTGTGAACTGTGAATCAGAAAGCTTGTAGATAGATCTCAGGAAGAAATAAAATGGTATCTAAGGCTACCCTGAGGAGCAGGAAAAGCTCCTGCCCTGGCCAGCCAGTACCTGCTTTGGCCCAGGGCTTGTTGGCTTGGTGAGGCAAGGATCGAATATCAAAGGGAGATTCTTCCCCAGCTTCACTTTTCATGGATTTCAGGTGGCGTCAGGGTCACTCCACCCTTGTCTTCATCCTCCTTGCAAAGTGCTTGTGCAGATCCGTGTTTGGACTAGGAGCTAAGGTTCTGCTGTGCAGGAATTTCCTTGGGTTTTCATCATTTCACCTGGATCTTGCTTCATAATTTAGGGCAGCTCTTCCCCTCCATGGCTTGCTGGCAACTCACATGGCTATGTAATGATTTCAGCCACTTGAGTCAGCAGATCTTGAGTCAGCCACGTTTGGCTGGGATCCCTGAACTCTCCCATACTTTTTATGAGGAGCTGCCATTTCGATCAGGTTCCCTCCAGACTCTGTCGGCAGTGTGGATGAAGATCAGCTCATTAAAAAGTATCTGCAATATCTTTGCTTTTGGAAGAGCTGAATTAGTGTTTATGCTGCCATTGAATATGTAAAGAAATTTTAATTTACTGTTTTTTTTGAACAAAGCAGGGATTCAGAAATAGAGTTTTTCTATGAGCTATCTTGCCAGCTGTTTTGGCTTCATTGCTTGCCTGAGTGGATGCAAGATGGCTTTAGTCTTTTAATTTGGTCCTACCTTTAGGAGTATATTAAGCTAGCAGCCATGAGTTTGTAAGGCTTGAAGCATAAAATGCTTGTATTTGCTCCAGTGTGAAAACTGGCAATAGAGCAAGTTATAATTAGTTCCCTTTGCACTGCTTTTAGTGCTTGCATGAAGAAGGAAGGTCCCTTTGATGTCTCTAAATTTGTGCTCTGTGCAATCCTTTCATTTTCAAAGAGGTTCATGAAATTTAGCTATAAAATTCCGTGGTCTACATCTCATTCGAGGCCTTTGAAAGTTGAGGGTAAGAGGCAGATGATCTACAACGAAGAGATGAATATCACCTCGCATCTACTCAGGCTGGCTGTGCTGCCAAAGACATCATTTTTAATACTGCTTGCTTGATAGGCAGTGGAAAAAAAAATTTTCACAGACTCCAAGTGCCTAAGGGATTTTAATGTAAAAAAAATGCAGTTCTGACTGCTGGATGAAGATGCTTTGAATGCATTCTCAAAGACTGGCACAGGCTCTTTACTCCTTGTGAAATCCTAGATGGTTTGCTACCTTATTTTCCCTTGAAGCTGCGTGCTCCTCTGTAGAGGTTGCTGTTTCTCCAGTTGGACATGAGAGAGGCTCCAGTGGCCGTGGTATGAGGTCTTGATTAGCAATGCCCAGAGCCAGGGGAAAGGAAAAGGAAAACGTGTCTGGGATCGTCTGCTCTGTCCCTTGGCCAGAAGGTGAAGAGCCCTCCACTGCTACCTGTGCACCTTTGGTTTGCTCAGCTCTTCAAGTGTAGTCAGGACGCTTCTGCTCCTCCCCAGTGAGACCATTTCACAGCTTTTACAACTCTTGCTGCTAAATACATTTCCTGATTTTTGGAAATGATGTGAATGAGATGAGAATGTGTCTTATCATGTCATTAGGATTCTTAATGGAAGCTGCAAGTCAGGGTTTGTATTACTAAATATATACAGGGCTGCCAAACCAAAGCATTCAGAAATGATGAGTCAGGTTGTCTGAAATCATGGCTCGCTCAGAAATCAAGAGCTTTCCAAAATAATAAATGTCAAAATCGTGGGGGTTTGTTTGTTTGTTTTTTGTTAACATCTGGATTATGAATATTTTGGATTCTGACTTGTGCCTCTCCACATCAATAGTAGCTGGAATGCTGTGTAATTATAATTTTTTTTAGATGAAAGCTGGGGTCCATGAATTGATGTGAAGCCAGACATTGGAGCTTGAAAGAGAAGGCCATGCACCAAGAGATGAGTGGTAAAACTGTGAGAACAGAAGGCATGGATTTTATGTTTTTTTCCATCTCTTCCTATTCTTTATATATAGTCACCACAGTGTGGCCCATTGCCTCCCTGTCTCAAACCCATGTAGCAGGGCATGCAGCCTACAGGAGAGAACAAAGAGAAGAGGAAGGCTGGGGAAGGCTCTGATATAGCCAGTGTCCTGGTGTTGGCCATGTGTGACTGGAAGTCACGAGAGGTCAGGCTATCTCCCCTCTCACATCTTATATTAGAAGCTAGAAAAGAGAGGGGACAAGAGGTGTCCTCTAAGAAATGAGGTCACAACTCTGGGCTGTGATCAAGCAGGCAGAGTATATTTTAGAAATGCCCAAGGACACTTGTAGTCAACTAGTGAAGGCACGTGAGAAAGTCGCCCTTTCATCTCTGCCTCCACCCACAGTGGGGAGGGCAGATGCCTTTGCCTTGATGAGGGTGGTTTGATGGAGGAGACTTGAGGACCACAGGTCTTGGGGATGGTGAGAGATAGAAGGCGTTGTGTCAAAAGGCTGCCAGGCAGATTTCCCAAGGAACATCTCCAAACCCTTTCAACCCAAGAAAGAAGCTTCAAATGAGCTTGGGTCCAAGACAGGCTTCATTGGATGGGCTCCCACTGGTAACATGTCAGTGTGAAGGTTTTAACCCTGGAAGGTTTAACTTGCACATGGTGTCAGCTCTCCTGCTCCAGCTCTGAGCTCCCACGGCTGTTGTTGGCAACAAGTCTTATAAAAGTGAAGATGAGAGATTTTAGCAGTGAGTTCAGGATTGCTCAAAACTAGTGACTCAGTTCCTCCAGTGCTTCCTTCCCACCTCCTTCAAATGAGGGGTTTATTCATCACCCAGGTTCTCATTTCCATATGTTTAATATGGACTGGGGTCAGAGCCTCAGTTTATCTACAACAAGAACTAAAACAGCTTCTTCTTAAGTGAAACCTGTTTCATCTTCCTCTCACTTGATTCTAGGAAAAAGATCTCAGATCTTCGAACCACGGCAACAACAGCAACACCATGACCGTAGTCACCTCATGTGCCAAGATAGAACATTAGAAGAGTTGTCAATAAAGCCATTTTTGGAGACTAGCCAAGGTGAGCTGTGGTTGGACTGGGAGGGAGAGGCAGTTTTATCTTTATCTTATCTGCCTCTAGACTCAGATGGGAAGCTGTTCCAGGCCTCCTTATCGTTACAGGCCTATCAACTTCCCAGAAATACCTTCTGCACAGAAGTCTTTCGTTCTTTCCCAAACACAGAGTCCAGACGAAAGAGGATGTTAAGAACCTTTATTAGAGTTTGGTGTTAACCACAGATTTCTTCCAAACTGAGACACAGCGTCATGTTCACCTGAAGAACTGATTCATGGGCTTTGCAAATGCCAACAAGACTCTGGCTTCTGGGATGTTGGTGTCTCTCAAACTTGGAGCTAAGGTCTGACCATTGATAGCTCAAACCTTCTGACTTGAGGCAGGAAGACAGTATTATGGGTAAGTAGGTATTTCACCTAGAGCTGAGTCACCATTATTTTTAAGCTCTGTGAACACACTCTGGGGCTTGAGCTGAAGTGTTGTTATCTGATAGACATATCTGAACATGTTGCTCTCCTTGGGGCAACCTTTCTGTTTGCCAATTCTCAGGCCTTTTATTCTCGCTCCTCGCTAACCCTTTCTCCAAGGGGAAGGTATGGTGGTGGTTTTATTCAGCTCTGTGCTTCTAACACATCCCTGCACAGTGGAGAAAACCTGCCCCCAACTGCCTAAGGGAAGTGGTCAAGCGAGCCCCATGTCACAGGATAATGTTCCCTTTCAAATGTGAATCTCAGTGGCTTAAAACTCTATTTTAGCTGGAGAAAAATGTAAGTGTGACCTTTAAACGTGCTCAGCTAGGCCTGGATTTTAGCAAAATCCTTCTGCTTGTGGGAACCTTCATCACCGTGTTTCACTGGGGCTCCCTCCAGACCCACAAAAATTGCCACGTAGAGCCCGCGTCTAAATTACAGCCTGGCAATCAACAGCTGTCTTTTGGGTTTGCTTCTAATGAGCAAGAATTTCCCCTGCCAGCTTGGGGTGTCTTCTCTAATCTGTTACCCTGACTCCTTTCATTTCCATGCGCTGCAACAATTCCACATGGCCCCGAGTCTCCTGCCCATGGCAGGTATCTCCCTGGTGCACACGGAGGGGAGCTCTGCTGGTGCTGATCTGGTGAAGATGTTGTAATCCAAAATGGGGCTGTCTCTCAGCTCTTTTGGTGGAGCCCAGTAATTTGTCTGAGATGGAAAATCCCCAAACTGTAATCAGTGCCTGCGACAGTAGAGTGGAAAATGACAAAATTATAACATGGCTCATCACCCTATGGTGAATTACTCTGTTTCTACATATAGGTCTATGAACGTTGGTCTGGACCAGCCAGTGTGACCATAAAGGTATCTGGGGCTTTGTTTTGGCTCCATAGCCCCTGTCTTTGGTTTAACAGAGGAAGTGAAGCACCCCTGGCCACGCTAACAATGGAGGTTTGTTAGGCATGGGTGATCCTCAGTTCTTCTGAAAGCATCTTGGGCAAAAAGCTGGTGACCTCCTCTTTTCTCCCCTTTAGTCAGGCTCAGGCAGAGGGGCTGGGAAGGATGGATGGTGCTTTCTCCTCCCATTAGGAAAAGACATTCCTCCTGGATCAGAGGGAGGTCTCCAGGGAGCCTGTCAGTGGTGGCCAAATTTTGAGAGTGACTTTGTGTAGGTGTCTCTTGGTTTTGGTGGAGCACAAGTGTATCCTGAAGACTCCTGAGCACTAACAAATGGTTTAGTAACCCTCAGCAGCAACCGGAGTTCAACACCAGGAAGCTGGCTTGTAGCATCCTGCTTTAGAGACTGGTTCCTAGGCAGAGACAAGGCATGAGCAGGGAGGTGCCTGAAGCTACCCAGACCTGGAGTGAAAGCCTAAATACAGCAAGCTTATTAGTGCTCAGCTGAGCTGGAAGACGCACATGAGGTCACTCAAGGACTTTGCCTTAGTCCTCCACCCACCCATGTCCTGAGGCTGGGGCCATGGTGAGAAGCTCCTAGGGGAGTGGAACCTGCCTGATGTGCAGGAGCTTGCAGCTGGGCTTGATGACCACAGGAAAAGGCTCCCTGGTGCCTCTGGGTGTTGGAATCGCGAAACTTTTTAGACAGTAGCTCAATGAGCATCGTAGTTGAGAACATGCAACTGAAGCCTAAGCTGATGTTTGTGCCATGAGCTTCCCCTGCTCTTTGCTCCCAGCTCTCCTGTTGGGCACTGCTGCCAATGGGCTGGCTGTTTACAGGGCAATGACCACAGACAGCAAGAGCCCCATGCCAGTTTAGGGTCATCAGGAAAAGATCACACAGGCAACACCTACATTTATAAATCTTGGTGCCCTTGTAGAAGCAGGATTCTGCAGCTTATTTCCATTACCATCAGGAAGTGAGTCCAGCAGCTTTCTGAGCTAGGGTACAAGATAAGCCTGCAATGAAACCTGAGCAGACAAGTAATTTTAATTGCTGTTGTAGGGCAGAAGAAATGAAAAACCATGTGTCCAAGGGTATACACGCCCTCATCCCGTGATTAGATACATATAATGAGATGGAAAGCTAATCTATCATATTTAGAATCAGTCAATTAGAGGGTTAGGGCTATAGATGCATTTAGCTTTAGCATTAGGGAGATATTTAAACCACATGCTGTACTTAGTCATTACCATGCTAAGTGATAGTAGATGCAGGTCATCCTATATATGGGCCATAGTAATCAGCTTGAAGTAATACTAATTAAGCCTTTTCACCTCTGGGCTCCCTTCCATGCCACCATGCATAAAACGGACCATTGAGGTCACAGTGAGATGCTCTTTAAAACCCAACACCCACTGTTTATTGTGGCGTGGAGGCTGATTTGGCTTTCTAGTCCAGCCTCCGCTGCATGGAGAGAGTTGTAAACAAACAGCTCTCTTCCTTTATCAGATTATTTTGCTGCTTTGTCGCCAGCAAGACAAGTGGTGGCAGATGCCAGTCGGGCACTGCTGGCCCTTCTCTTCCCTGGCTGCCTGGCGTTATTTGAAGCCTGTGAACCATCCAGCTCCATAAAGCCCAGGAGAGCGAGGGTGGCTCTGGCACCTCCGTCCTGGCAATCCTCTCTCTCATTTTTGGATGAAGTCAAGAAAAGCTGCAAATGCTGTAGTTACTCTGGAAAGCGGATTAGGCAAAAGGGCAAAAATAGAGAAGCCCACAAAGAAAGGCCTGAAAAATTGTGGGTGTGATATAGCAATGCCCAGTGGTGGCTTTGCTGCCTCCCTCCACACTGCCTGAGATGGAGCTGGACACCCCAAGGACCTTGGCTGCCTCTGGTACCAGCCCGTTTGCCACAGGAGTTCATGGACACTCTCAAGAAAAAAGCTCTTGATGACTTTATTTTTATATGAAGAGGGTTTGCATCTGCTTTTAGGACTGCTGTCTCAGGCTGGTGACAGAGCCACAGGCCACCTCACTGCAGGTGGCCAGGAGAACACAGCTTGGCAAAGTCTCCCAGCCCAGGAGGAAGGCAGCAGGTAGCTGTGCAGAAGGAGGTGCAGCATCTCAGGGTGCCCAAGGGGAGCTACTTTTTTGGACCAGCTCCTCTCTGACAGTATTTTCCTGGCAGCACCCAGGCCCCACTTTGCTGAGAAACAACCGCCCTGCCCTTAAACCTTCACCTCTCCATTCTTTCCTCAAAGGCTAATTGCTCCACTTCTGCCTTCATTTCTGGTCCCCCAGGAATCCAAGTAAAATCATTTTGCTTGCAATGGGTAAAGCTGAATATGTGCCTGTAACAACCTTTTCCAGGCACTTGAAAACCCATCAGCCCCGTCCCTCTGGGGCAAGTCTTTGCAAGCAGGCAGGAGCTGACATAGAGGTCTTGGAGAAAGGTGCTCCCTCTCTGTCTCAGAGGAACACCAGGAACTTGTTTCGCTCATGAGGAACTAGGAAAAGTCTTGGCTTTGGCATGGCCCGGAGCACGAAAGGATTTGAAACATCCAGATTTTTTCAGGTCACAGGGTAAGCGTTGCCCAGCTCCCCTCAGCCAGCTGGTGAAGATGCCCCAGGGGAAACTGCCAGGTTTGGGGCTGATGGAGGTGGAGCGAGGATGATGCAATGGGCCGTGGCTCTTGCACTGCGGAGGAGCCCAGGCGGGCGCTGGGGACAGGCTGCGGGCAGGGAAAGTGGCCACGGTGGCCAGAGCAGGTGCTGGTGCTGAGCGGTCTAAGGGTGGTGAGGAGCAGGGCAGCATCTCCTCCCTGGGCTCCGGGGCTGCCTGAGCTATGGGCTTTCTTGGCATGTCCTCGGTGTTTCACTGTCTGTCTTCCCATGGGCGCGGGACTCTGCAGGTGGAGACCAAACCCTCCGTGCAGTCAGCATGGCAGCAAGCGCTTGCAGCAAGAAGCCCATGGCAAACATTTTGTGTTTTTCCCGTGTGCTGTTGGTAACAGATTCCTGGTCTGGCACCACGTCCCACTCGCTGGTCTCCCTGTTGGCTGGCTAAGCCACTGGAGGTGGCCAGAGAGGGCGGGTGGGGCAGTGTTTTGCCAATGACCAGGCCCAACAAAAATGATAGCACCAGAAGGAAGATGAACCAATACACAGCCTGTAGCGTATACAAAAAGGACATTCCATGAACGATCGCTGGGGGTACAAACAGGTCAATCAGCTGGTACATAATTGATGCCACCCCCAACGATCCCACAAACGACACGGCGCGGCCCACAACAGGTGGTACAAACAGAGACCTGACGTTTCCCACAGTTGGCATGGGAAACAGCCAGACCAGCAGGCTAAGCACATAAGAGAAAGGAGCCCACATAGTGACTCTCACCCGATCGGCCCGCGTTTGCAAAGGTCTTGAGCCGACTGGCGCCCAGCTCCAAGTAGAGTCAGGAGGTCTGCCCTGAACCAGGAAGCTCTGGGGAGTGCACTCCACAGACAGACACTCCTGACTCCCTGCAAGTGGTCCCAGCTTTTATCCCCAAGCAGACCCCTGACCTTTGTCAACTCAATGCGGGACCCCTGGGGCTCATTTCCCTTCTGGCTCTCCCTGCAGGGCCGGCCACACCCTGGGTGCAAGCTATAAGGCAAACGTACCACCTCTTTATGAAAGGCTGTGGGAATCACCCATATGTCAACCTTAATTTGGGGCTCGGGGTTCAAACCCCAGCATTTCAGGCACGCAGCGTGGGGCTGGAGCAGCAGTGCCAAGCCCCGGCCATCACCCGCTGCAGGAACTGCGGCTGGTGGAGCTGCCGTCACCCAGGTGGTGTTTGACTTGTGCTCATGGGGAAGTGCCAATAGCCAAGCAACAGCAAGGCCAATTCTATCCCGTGAGCTGTGCTCTTCAGGGGGGTAAAAGCCTCTGCTTGATTTTTTTCCCCTTACTTCTTAGCCAGTGACCACAGGTCTTGTAGGGACTTTCCATCTCCCACTGATCTGGTGAGCAGGTCAGGTCCAGCTGCCTCTCAGCACTTGCAGGTTGGTCAGTCACTGGACAGGTCTTTGCAAGTCCACGTTAAGTCATGCCAGCCCATGGACAGGCCTTGCTTGGTATCTACATGATCCTATTGTCTTGTTTATCTTCCAGAAGTATCCCACCAGCCTTCCTCTGAGCCACAGCCCGTCTGCAACAGCCGAGAGCAAAGAGTGGAAAGGTGTGGGGGTCCCACACACCGGAGACCCCCAGCTGATGTCTGTCTCTGCTGGGAAAGGTGAAGATTTCTTTGCCAGCTGGGTATTGTGAAACAACGGCTGTGCCATGAGCAAGAGGGTGGAGCCAGCAGGAAGTGCATTTGTTTTTCATATATGAGGTGAGAGCCTGGGTTTTTCAGAAGTAAACTTTGGGTCATAGTTTTGGGAGGTGCAGGGGTTGGGCTGGGTTTTTTCCCTGTTTGCTTTCTTCCATTGCAGCTCTAGGTCTCTTTCAAGAGGCCTGAATTTCTGAAGGGGGGGGTGCTTAGCCTTGGCTTCAAGCCTGTAGCCCTGGTGATGGCAATGGAAAGCCCATCACCTGAAGCACCATCAGGTTTTGCAGAGCCCGAGCCCAGCAAAGCCTTATGTGCAGCATTATGTGACACCTTCTGGTGCCTCCGCAGGGAAGAGACAGAGTGAGCCCTCTCCGAAGTACCTGCTGCAGGGATTTGGGAGAAAATAAAAAGCAGCAGCCATGCTAGGCACCAACCCAGCCAAGACATCTTCCTGCACTTCCCACCAAGGAAGTGTTTTCACAGGCCAGCGGCCAGTGGTTTGGGCTCCAGGATCTGGGAGCCGTTCGCTGCCCCAGCTCGGCCCAGGCTGCTGTGCCATCACAGCCAGCAAGTCAAACATTGCCAGAACACTCTCCTCCTTCCTTCCTCAGCTGCTGCTGAATCACCCCATATTTGTTCTGATTACAAGGCCTTTCTTATCAGAGCTTTATACTACTTTGCCCATCCGTTTCCCCTTCCTGGCACACCGTGGGCCATCTCCTGACCCGCCGGGTGTTTCCGAGCTGTGTTTGCAAACCACGGGGGTTTCCATCCAGCCCTGTTAGCCAGGCAGGCTCAAGTGTCCCCCCCCACCATCCCGATACGCCTGGTAGAGCTGACTGAGGGCTCAACCTGCCTGTCCCGGTGGTTTAGCTGCAGCACTCAGCATGTTTCTGGCTCCTGCCCGCCCCCTGCGTGCTGGCATTGCCGCTCCCGTGGTGCTCTGCTCCTTCTTGCAAGGGTTTGCAGACCCAGGGTATCAGTGCAAAACGCCACTGACTGCAGTGGCACTGCCCTGCCCGTGGGGAGGCTGCACACCACAGAGCCCACCACAGAGCCAGCACCTCCACTGTCATGCCGGGCGGGCTGCTGGGTTTGCCCAAGAAGCCAAGGGTGGGTGAGAGACTGAGGAATACATGTTTTCCTCAGTCAAATCTCTCCTGGGACATTTCCATTCTCTGCAGCATCCTGGATGCCCCCCAGCATGCTCTGCTAGCAAAATGTCTGAGGTGTGAAGGGTGAGTACCCCAGAAGCTCTGAAATGCACCCAAACACCACGCTTGTGGATATGCCCAGTGTCTTGTTTTACTCCTCTCCGCAGGGTGAGAGGGGCGAGGTCCTCAGGAACACAATTAATTGGGTTGGAGATTCTCAGGTGGTTCCTGGGCCACCCTGGCAGGAATGTGCCCAAATTTTGGATGTGGCCCTTAGCCCGGTGAAACCACACAGGTTGTTTCCAGCTGCCCTCGGGGGCGGCAGGTGGGCACAGCCAGCGAGGGTGGCATGAGGAGCAGACTTTTCAAGAACTGTGGTCCCACTCCTGCAGTGCCCAAGAGCTGCCATCAAGGCCTGGGTGTGACGAGGGGGTTGCAGCTATTCCCCTCCACCTCGCAGCATAGTGCTGGTTGCCCTTCCCAGCTCCTTCTTCTCCCCCCTGCCATCAGGGAGCCTGAGCAAGCTGAGGCTGCTTCCCTGCCAGCAGCAGTTTACTGCACCCTGGCATTTGTGCTGCAGCTTCTTAAAGCTCCAAGCAAGGCAATTATGGGGTGCAGGGTGTATAAATAGGAGGTGCTGGTGTGTCGCAGGCGGGGGAGAAGAGCTACTCCACCTTGTTGGAGAGCATCTGAGCGTGCATTCAGGGCTTGCTTCTGCATTTCTCACACCACCTCGTGCCCAGCCTGAGCTGACGGGTCACCTTCATGGAACGGTGATTTCCAGGAGAGGTTCACTGGAATTAAAGGATATTTTGTGTCCCTAACTTAGCAGTGTCTTCCCTCCCTGGCAAGGATGCTTGAACTTGCTGGAGAGCCTGGCCTCCCTTGTGTAGGTGTCCAGTCAAAAGCAGACCCTGGAAAACCACGGCCAAGTAGGCTTTGCTCTTACAGTTTAAGAGCTGACTCCAACTTATTTTCAAGGACTTTTTCTCAAATTGCAATAGTGAACTAATGAAAGATAATCTCAAAGAAAGAAAGGTGAACCCAGCCCAGCACCCAGGCACTGAGCATCCCTCTCACATCTCAAGGCTTTTTTTCTTTTTGAGATTGGTTTTATTTGGATTTTCCTTTCTTTTTTCTTCAAAAGTCAGCTCTGTGCTGTGCTGGCTTCCATCTGGATGAACCCAGCTCTCCTTACTGCTGCCACACCTTCCTATCTCCTGGAGCTAGAGAGTGGTTGAGACGTGGTATTCATGTGCATATAGATGTTGTATATGGAGAGATTCTCTATTAATCTTAAGTCTTTGATCAGAAAAGTAATAACTTGCTGGCATGAATTATTTTACAAATTTTGCTTTTGTGGAGGGAAGCTTCTTGGCTTGAGCTTTTCCTAACAGAAACAAGTTCTGTCTGATGAGCTAACCTTGCTGCTTTTGCTCACGAGGCAGTAATTTACTCTTTAAGCAGTGGCATCACAGCTTATCATCCCTGCAGCACTATTTATTTGGCAGCACAGCCATCCGGGAGGATAATGTGGGGTGTGGGCAATGGGGTCACTATCTGCTGTGCACCATTTGGCATGAATTTCCCCTTCTTGGTATATTCTAGGACACATGAGCTAGTGGGGAAATGTTTTTCTCCATGTGAAGAAATTTGAGTCACCGCAGGACCAAATTTATGCCACAGAGTAGCAGCTCCAGCTCCCAGTAGATCCAGTGGAAAATAGTTGTAGCCCAGCAAATTCCACTTTGGCCCAGGCAGCTGCGGAGCTGTAAAACACTTGGATGTTTCCTTGCACAAAGCTCCTGTACAGGCTTCCTGCAGCCTTGACTCCTCGCCAGCCCAGCCTCCAGGGCTGCCTGAGCCCAGCCAGGACTTTCTGAAGAAAATCCTGTCAATCCCCCCCCCCCGGTTTCTCTGGTTTGTGTTTTGTGTAGCACTCGGATGTGAAAATATTGATTCTGGACTTTAAAGCAGCTACTTTATATATTCAACCAGTTCGATGGTACCAAAATTTGGGCTGAGCTGCCTTTGTCTGGTTCCTTTTTTATCTTTTTAGTAAAGCCTTAAAAGCGCAGTAAGTGTTGACATTAGGAAGAGCCAAATATAACAATGATGCAGCATAAATCCTACAGCCAGCCAACATTGCCCATCTCGGCTACACACAGCTTTTTTTTTTCCTTTTATTTTACCCTCCAGATTGTATTTTAAATGGAAAATTTTAAAAGGGCATTTCAGGAAGGTTTTAAGCATTTATGCAGAAACAGGGAAAAGTCAGGTGGAGCTGTTTGCTGATTGAAAAAAATACAAAATCTCAAGGAGTCTTTGCAGGACTGTGGTGCTTCTGTAGGTGATTTGAGAGGTGCTGAGCTCTGCTCAGACCAGACCTGATTGCTCCTCAATGCTGAAGGAGCTTTGCCCCAGGCCAGGCCATGCTTCACTCCTTGGTGCTGATGCACTGCTGCTACATCTGCAGCCAGTGGCAAGGGACTTGGTACAGAGGCTTCACCAGGTTCCTATTAGAGTGAATTGACACCCTGTGAATATCAGCCCCACCCTAGTGAGCCATAACTCATCCCACGGTGGGGGGCTGAAGCTCCAGCATCAGCTCCAGCTATTGCTTTGTTTTCTTCCAGAATCATTGCAGAGCGCACACCCTGATCTCTCTTATCTTTTAGGGACCAAGGACTGATGCTGCCCAGCACCATCAGGCAGTAGTTTTCAGTCTGTTCCCAAAGGTCTTGGAGGTCCGAGGTGTAACAGGCCAGCCAGGAGGTTGGGGAACTGCATCTGTTTTGCATCTCTGACAACAGCCTTTAGGTGCTTTAATTGTACTGTCTGCTTCCCTCCTTCCCAGCCTTGCAATCAGCAAGTGAAAGTGAGTGAAAGGCATAATCAGCTGCGAGTGGCTTTACAGCCTTCTGCTCTGTCTTTCAGGCTGGCTGCAGCTTGGTAGCCAGGCACAGGGAACTGGGAGACAGCTGCTGCACCCTCACCACCTCTGCCTGTCGTAGGGTTTCACCCAGCCAGGGCACTGTGTCACTCCCAGCACCCCCCAGGACTGAGGTATTTTTAATATTCTCGTTATGTCTGCTAATAACATGAAGAAACGAGACTCCAAGCGCACTGGTCACAGATGGAAGTGCCCATAAATTTCTGTGCCTTGGGTTTTTCAGCAATTTCTGCCAGAGCAAACCTTTCCACGGGGCTGAAACCGAAATGGTTTGTTACAAGGAGCTGAAGTGCATCCCTTGCTCAGTGTTTGCTAGATCCCAGTCAAAACTCTTTTTGGCTCAGTGATGAGCCAAGTGATGAGTTTTGACTCAGTGATGGCTGGGCACCTGAGTGTGGCTATTTTGAGCACAAAGCAGAGAGAGCAAGTGGTAAAGGGCTGGCTCCTTTTGGTGGCATGGCCATGTATGCCTGGGCCCGGCAAGGGGCACTTGGGGATGTCTCTGCTGCCACTGATGGTGTTCATGGGGATGTGCTGGAGCTGGAGTTGATGCGGGAGCTATGTTGACCCCGTCACCAATTTTAGATTGGTGAAATCCAGAAAATTTCCATAATGCATCCTGGTGTCTTATACAGCTCTGTAGGACAGCAGGAGTGAGGAGGTACCAAAGCCACATCGTAGGCTTCCCACAGAGCCTGGTGGCTGTTTTGTGGAGAAGCTGGTGAGTCTTACGAGGCTGCGCCCTACGCCTGCATTTGGGGGAGAGGGAGGGAAAAAGATCCAGCTGTCTGTTTCCAACCTCTCTGGCTCTGTCACAGAGCTGGAAAACACTGAAAAGAAAGTGTGGGGGAGAGGGAAGAAAAATCTCATATAAATGAGGCGCACTGTGTGGCCTCTGGAGCTGGGAAGGGGCTGTCTGGGTCTCATGCGAAGCTGCTGCTGCAACGAGACCGGGACTGATGCATACCAGGCAGCTTTACAAGAGTGTCCTCAGGAGCATCATGGG
>NW_008624191.1:12952-26571 GCF_000691845.1 Merops nubicus | reverse complement strand
CTTGTTTTAGGAGGCGGGGAGCTGATAGGAACCTGCCAAGCGAGCTCCTCAGAAGCAACAGGATGGTGTGCTGCAGGCAGCCTGCGATTCAGGCAGGTATCGCGCTCTAAGAGCTGAACTTCAGATAACCTGGAAAGACTAAAGCAAGATCAGCTGAGAAGACTAGCCTGGCTTTTGAGTGCTGCCAGCCCCAGCTCAGGCAGAGGAGCTCGCTGGGCTTTGCTGCTGGCTTGGTCTGCCTGCGGGCGGTTTTCCACAAGGGTGGTTCCCCTGCTCCCTGTGAAGCTCTGCACAACTTGCACATCACCACAAAACGAACTTCAGATAACCTGGAAAGACTAAAGCAAGATCAGCTGAGAAGACTAGCCTGGCTTTTGAGTGCTGCCAGCCCCAGCTCAGGCAGAGGAGCTCGCTGGGCTTTGCTGCTGGCTTGGTCTGCCTGCGGGCGGTTTTCCACAAGGGTGGTTCCCCTGCTCCCTGTGAAGCTCTGCACAACTTGCACATCACCACAAAACGTGAAGGGGTGAGCTGAGAACCAAGCTCACAGGTCACTTCAACCTAACTGAAAGCAGAGGGCTGTTCCCGTCACCACATGGGGATTTACCCTCCTGGGGCTACATGAATACCCTGAAGTGATGAGAGCAGGGAAAAAAAATCTTCAGACTGAAGGATTATTTGAAGCTATTTGTGCCCTGTCTGAGTTATTGCTCCTGAGGGGTGTCTTCCTTTTGGGGTTTGGTGAAAGAAAGTCTGAAGCTTGTGTGGGCTGTGCGTCTATCCCAGCAGTTTATTTTTATCTGAGATGGCTTGTGACAGCACAATGGTGTTGCAACAGTACAGTTCTTGTTTGTGGTTCCCCTGTACTTTGGTACTGGAGTAAGCGAAGGCTCCTGACAGGGCCTTGTTGTGCTATAAAATGCAGAGATGTTGCAAGAGACAGTTTTCTCCCAAAGAGGCTGCGTCTGACTAAAAAGAGCTGCAAAAGCAGAAAGAGTTGGCCTCGTGCATCCTGCTGCAAAGCAATGCTCCCGTGGACCTGGGTCCTTGTTCCAGCCCCACAGACCCATGGTGGCATGAGCCATCTACCCTGACCCCACATGCTCCAGCACTGTGCTGCCCAAGTGACCCACGGACCCTATCCTCTGAGGGGATGGTGATGAGAGGATTCTGCCATGGGTTATGCCTCCTTCCAGCTCTCCTTCCAGCCTTGCTGTGCCTTGCAACCACTAAAGGCTTTGCCAGTGCTTCGCTTTCCCCTCCAGCCTCTCCATGAGCATGAACCACACCTCTGAAATAGTTTTCCTAATGCCAGCAGTGTCACTGTGACTGTTTGAATTGACAGTGAAGGGAGCCAGCACAGGACCAGGGAGAAGGCAAAGGTGAGCTCTGAGGGCCAAATGGAAATCTAAACCTACAACTCAACACAGTAACTAAACCTGTCAGCAAAAACCAGACTCCACAGTCCAGCGTCTTACCTGCTGTAAGAGATGAAACATCAAACGAATGAGGATCTGGCCTCCTTGGTTACTCTCCCTTCACTTGGGTGTGATTTGTGTCCGTGTAAGTCCATTAACTTCTGACTAGGGCAATGCAAAGCAGAATGAGGTCCCTGATCTGCCTCTTTTGAGGCAGCACAGCTGTAATCTCAGGCTGTAATTCCCAGCATGTTCATTCCCCATCTTCTCCTCAAGTTTTACAGGATGCCAACAGCTTTCTCTGTGTTTTATGATTTCATGGCAGTCGCTCAGCACATCAATACAATAATTAATTAATCTTGGCTACAGGGTAGGCAGCAGTTTGGGCAGCCCAAGAGCAAACAACGTCAGGATTTCAGCAATGACCCATTTAGAGAACTTGCTGGGGCTCAAGAAGAGCAACCTCAGCTCTCTGATTTTTGTTTGGATCCCTGCTCTCTCGCCTTGTTTGCAAGTTCTGTCCTGTTGGAGAGACAGATGTAAAGCCAAACCCAGAAGACTACGGCAGATGACACTGCTCCATACAGGGAGCAAGGATTAGGGCAGGGACAGGGTTTGGCTCACAAACATACAGTCACTACAAAACAATCATTTACTTAAAATCCCTTTGCTGATGTCCCAACTTTCATTTGATGATGTTAAAAGGTCAGAAGGAAAATTAGAGCTTTTTTGCCCTAATCCCTTTAAGTGCTAAATTCATGGAAAGCAATTGAACCAACAATTTAGATTAAGGCAATAGCTTCAGATGATGGAAAAACTCTGATCCTCAAAGGATGCCTGAATGAAATGCGGCTTTTCGGAATGAGATTGGAATTGCCCTTGGCCTCCTGTTACAAAGATCCTCCTCATTGGCTCGGTAAGTGAATAACACAAGATGACCACGCTTACTGCAGTGCTCAGCTCTGCAACATGCCCGTAGATTACAGCAAAAGACTCTGAGTGGTCAGAAGAAATACAAGGGAAAAGAAAAATCTGTATCAGACTGGCTCCAAAATAATCTTTCCCAAACAAATTGTTACTGATCCTTGGTAGGGCTGAAATACCTTTTTTGTTTGTTTTTTTTTCCTTATTCTCCTCCTGGTCTAGCCTTTTTCCAAACTGTCTCTGGATCTGGGTGCAGAGTGAAGATGGCCTCAAGGAAAGGAGGGGTGTCTCCCTCCATGGAAAGGAGCCCAGTGAGTACCAAGCACAGCAGGATGGTTTAGTGAGAAGGTGAACCCAGAAGAGGGTTCAAGGGCAGAGTGACTCCTTTGTCTCCTGAACCCCAGTCCCAGACCCTGCTCCAGCTGAACCCCGTCAGTACAAGCAGGCAATAATCCAACAGACTGTGAGATGGTAGATAGGATCTTGTACAGTTTAGTTGTTTTTCAGCCAGCTCGTTTCCTTGGTGCCTCTGTTGATAGAAGGGCTTTTACTGCACATACAAGCCTTAGCAGAGACAAAACTCATGTCTCCTCTTTTAATAGGAGAATTGACAGATATGACACTGTCAGCAAAATATATTTTCCCTGTATGGCTTTGGGTAGAAAAAGAGCCTATCCCTGCAGCTATGCTTAGCAAGCAAGGGGAGGTCCAGGGGACAAGAGCCTGTTTTCATGGGCCCTGCAGCAGGGAGCAGCCAGTCAGCCTGCACAGGGGTTGGATGTGGAGGGAGGTGCCTGGCTGTACCCCTAAAACCAGAGCTCCCCTAAGGGCAGCTGATGCCATATCCTGTAGCTTTCTGGAGAGGTGCCTGTGCCACAGGCCCACTGGCAGGGCCACCATTGTCCACCCAGCTGTAGCAGAAGGCTCTGGGATGGAGAGGTGCCTTCTCCTCCAAAGCCCCACTCAGGACTGGAGAGGAGACCACTCAAAGAGAAGATCATCCTGGACTTTCACACCAAGCCTGAGGGGTGATGCATAGTGGGGTGTGTGGATTTCTGTGGCACAGCCCCTGTAAATGGATAGTTTTCCCAATGTTACTCCCATGTGAGATGACTCTTTGTGACTTAAAAACAGCAACAGGTTAAATTCCCATGTAGCACTCTTGCAAAGCAGTTCCAGCTCTGTCCTGAGCCCCCGGGTTTCAATTTCCCTTTTTTTTTTTCTTCTTTTCTTTTGAGTTTTAGATTGTCCTGTGAAATTTCTTGTCCTGACAGCGGTTCTGAGAAACATGTTTTCCATGACTGGTTCCTTCAGAAATGTTATTACTGGCCTGGGATAATTTTTATACAATAAGGTTAAGTTTCTTTTGCTGGAAAATTCAGACACTACAAATTTTTAATATTAAAAAACAAACAAGTAATAACAAGTAATTTCCTAAGAACTTACCCAATCTGGCATTGGTAGTCTTTCATGGAAAAATGCTTCATTCCACTGTGTGTGTCTATTTTTAAGGAAACTAATGGCAAATGGGGTGAAAAGAAAAACAAAGAAGATAATTACAACCCCCCACCTATTAGCCTGCTTCTAACCAGTCTTTGGAGTGAGAGGTAAACATGCAAAACACTGAACTGCTCTGGTTTTTTATGCTGCTTTGAAGTGTGAGTTCCAAAGAAATTTTAACTTGCACCACTTCAGCATTTCCATAACTGTCTAGTGTGGGTGCCTTTGGGTGGCAGGCACCATTTGGTTTTCCAGGAAGAAGTCCAAAACAGATGAGCTCGTTGGAGATACCATGTCCTTAACCAAGAGAAGAGATGGGCAAAGGAGTGAGCTGTCAAAGGCTCACCAGGCAAGTCTGACCTCATTCCCTCCCATGTAGTACAGGGTATTCCCACCGTGCAGCCCCCAGTGCTCCAGGGTAGCACCTCTGAAGCACAAACAGGGTCTCGGTTTGCAGAAGGGGAGCCGAGGTCCTTAAGGTTTTTCAGCAGTGATTTTTCAGGGAAGATTTAGTCAGGGTATGCTCCCTGCTTTAGCCAAGCACGTGTCTTTCACGCTCCCCATTTTCTTCTGGCTGTGGCAGATAATCTTGTCTAAATCTCCAGGGCAGTGTGGCAAGGAGAGGTGCTGGCTGTCGACGCTTGGGAGCCTCTGCCATCAGCAGATGCAGGTGTTGGCAAGTGCAGGCGGGCTTCTAAAAATATCCCACATGCTTTATTCTTGTTTCAAAGGCCATTAAGTATTTCTGTGAGAGTCTTTTTCATCTTCTGCATGGAGAACTGCCTAATACTCCCACACACCCTTTATAATCCTCTGAATCGCAAGTTCTTCCAAATGAGAATATCTGGGCTGCAGATCTGTGCGACAAAGCTTTAGTGCTGTGCAGCAGCACCAAGTAATATGGCCAATGAACCTGAATTTCTTCGTGTTTCAGCTGTCCTTACGTTGTACTTCTACCAAGTGCAGGCTGTGTGTTTACTTCCCATATCTGTAAAGAGCACAATCAAATCCAATTACACTTCACATAAGCATAATCCACACACGTGGCTTTTTAATGCAGAATATTTAGCTCTGCTTCATAAATAACAATGAAGTGTCTTGGGGAAGTGTGGGGTCACCCATAGGCACCTTACCAAGCCCAACTTACAACTGTACAAAGGCAGCAGAGACCAAGTGCCAGCCTTAAAACCAAAAGCACATTGCTTTTCTCTTGCTCTGGGTCTGCCACTGCCTTTCCAGCATGTGCACTCTGTCATCCCTAGCAGCCCTGGTATTTTAGTCATCCTAATGTGTTTGCTTAGGCACCGAGGTTAGTGTCAAAAGCACTTAATACAAAGGAAACTTCCCAGGAGTGTGCCGGCCGCTGCCAGAGCAATCAGTCTTGTGCTGGGTGTATAGACACTGTGCAGCATTTACTATTGCAGGCTGGCCAATGGATTGCCCACAAATTTGGAGTGTAGCTCAGAGGTCTGCTCCCCACCAGGCCAACTGTGAGAAGCTGCTGTGCCCCAGGTCAGGTGCCCGTGGGTCCTCCCACACTCACATCAGCCTCTGGCGATGACAAATCTTAGACAAGGATGGAAATATTTATTCTTGGCTAATGCTGCTATCTCATTTTGAGCTGATGATTCAAACCGGTATCACTGAAGCTGTGATACAGTGATACCCTCCCACTCTCTTCATGAAAAGTCCTGTTTCCCATCGGCTAATTAGGGCTGGGTAATTGTGGGTAAGGTTCAGCCCCTGTGAGCCCCATGCGAGGTGTCTGACCCTTTTTCCAGCCCCTGGCAAACTCTCTGCCTGGCTGCCTCCAGGGCTGGCCAGTATTTCTCCCATGCCCTGAGCTCTTTTTCAGTACAAGCAGCTGGGTTCAGAAGCACAGGTTTAACCTAGGCTTGCCTGAGCCTTGCTGTGGGTTTTGGGGTGGAGGATTTAGCCAAGAGCCTTCCCGTGTGACCCCATCTTTTATTAAGCAACTGCAAGGCTCTTTCTTTGGGTTCTCCTCAGGCAAACGAAGAGAGACCTGACTTGCTCACTGCTTTAAGAAGCCCTTTTTGCTTCATGATTTGGTTGCTGCTTTGATTATTATTTTTATTTCAAGTTTCTGTCTGTATCTTCGATGTAAAGGAAACAGTTATGAGGAATTTGAGCTGAGCTATGTAGGTGAAGAAGTAATTGGAGATGACATTTAAATCTGTAGCCGGAGTTTTGAAGGCAACTCTTGGAGTAATTTCTGTTTTCTAATCTCCCCTTTCCTCTTTGTAGCAAAAAACAAGCTTTCTGGAGATTCCTGGCCTCCACAGCTCGCTGGATGGGTGAATCCTCTCCATATGCATCTGGTACCTATCAGGAGGTGCTTCACTGCCATTGACCTTCTGTGATCAGCTCTGCCTGCAAAGGTGCCTCCAGCACCCGCAGCCTTCCTACCATGTATGTGCCCATCCCCGGGGGCAAATACTCATTAGCTGTAAAAAAGTAAACACAATAATAACATTATTATTACAAAAAAAAAAAAAAAAAAAGACAGAAAACCATCCTTGCTGTAGCTCAAATGTATGTTTGTTTGGTTTTTTTTCCTATGGGTTCCAGTGGCAGACCCTTATGCCTGGAAATATCCAGAGCTAACTCATGTTTTCGGGTGACTTTGGCACTTATATAGCAGGTCCCCTGCCCCTGGGTTGTACCCCCCACGGTGCTCAGGGGCCCTGCAGAGCCTGGCAGTGGCTATGGGGGCTGAAGGATCCCACACCTGCGCGGGAGCTTTCCGGAGGGAGCTGGGAAGCGGTGTGGCTGGTTTGCTCTTCCCACATGCCAATTTACTCTAACACAAGGCAAGTCACCTCATACGCTATCATCAAAGCGGTGGTGTTTATACCAGGGGATTTTTTGGGGTGGATTTGCCTAAGGCTGGTGCCCGAGCTGCAGAGGCCATAAATTAGAGCAAACAATATTAGCTTTCAGCCTCTTCTGAGAAACTGAGAGTTGATTTAAAAAGAGAGATCTCTCAAAGGGCCTTGTGCCAATCACCTTGCCATGCCAGGAGGGTCCCAGCCAGCCTGGCTCATCCCATCCTGGGCTGCACCTCCTCCTAACAAGGTTTTAACTTCCCCGCTGCAAATCCACAGTTTCAGGACAAGGGGAATTGACTTTCATTCCACACATATACATGAGAAAGAGGGAGATTATCACAAACTATTACTTGCAATGTGAATATTGCAAGTGTTATTTGAATCCCAAATCCTAGAATTCTTCATCCTATGGAGAAGGGGTGTGAGCTCCCGCTTCCCCAGCCTGGGTCGAAGCCAGTGGTTTTATGCTGCCAGGGAGCAGAATTAGGAGTGTGTGGGTGGAGAGAGGATTTCTGCAGCGGCTGTGTCTCTGTCACCATGCTGAAATGCAGCTCCTCAAAGGCCAGGCCATCAGATTTCCTGGCACGGTGCAATTCCCTGGACCCTTGGCATTTTGTAGCCCTTGGAAAAGGCTTCTTGCTCAGGGCTTTGTTAGTGTTTGATGTTTTAAAAACACTAAGCAGACACTACTCTCTTAATCCTGCCAGACTTGCAATGAAGCAGGTATGTAATCCTTCATGGGTATTACATTTAATAGCAATAAAGTATATTTAAGAATTATACTGTCAAATACCTGCCTAAGCAGAGGAAAATATGCTTAATTTAAATGTCTTCAGAAATCCATTTCCAGTTGTTATTGCCTTTAAAAGCCTCCCCTGTGAGTGTTGGAGTAAAGAGTAGAAAAATCAGCAACAAGGACTCTCAGATGGCTCTTTTTCTGGACATTTTGTGGCAGAAACATTTCCCTGTAATCTATGACCCTACTCACATGCATTTATGTACGTTCTATACGACTGCTTTTTTATGCATAAGAGCAGAGGTAGATGTACATTCAGGGGTACCCCTCTGCATAAGGAAAAACCCCGAGCTGTGTGATACGTATTCATGCCAGGGGAGGGATGTCGGAAGGGCAGGAAGGAGGCGTGCTGGGGGCTAGAAGAAGGAGGTGGGAGCCCTGCTGCAGGCAGGACCAACCAGCTCTGGGAGTCATCCCTATGGAGGTGTGAGCAACAGATGGGAGGAAGGGGTGGAATAAGGAATAGGGGGCACACTCCTGAGGAGGGGAGCGGCAAAGAAAAGTCCCCAAGCCTCTGGTTTTGGATTCCCTTCTAAGTTGGAAACTGCAGCCTGGATGTGCTTGGGATTTGGTCCAAACATGGGGGCAAGCAGCTAGATGTCCCAGCTGAAAAGCAGGTTTCTCAGCTGAGTAAATAGCTGAGTTAACTACCTAATTTAACAGTAATTCTAGCAAGTGATTAAAGGCTTTAGCTCAAGCTCTGCTATGGGCACAAAATGGATGAAAAGTCCTTTTCTGATCCTCAGTCCCCCAGTTCCAATGGCCAGGAGCCCCAGTGCAGGCAGGGGGTGAGGTGGAGCTGCTCTGGTGGTGGTACCCGAGGCACAGCTCATGGTGGGGGGAGGTCCTACAGAAAAAAGCTTTCATGAGACTTCAGGTTGAGAAGAAAAGAGGAAACCCCCAGCTACACTGGCCATGAGCTACACAGCAGGGTGTAGTGGGCAAACCATGGAATGGCTGTGTAAGATGCTGAGCGACTTCTCCCTGAGCAGCAATTCCCATCCTCCTCCCACCAGCTGTGGCACAAGGAACGGGGTGTCGGGAGTGGAGAGGCACCTCAGAGGTGAGACCTGATGCAATCCAGCTCGTCTGGAGCCCCTCCCTTCCTATCAGGGCCCTGGACAAACACATCCTATCCAGCCTGCCTGGTAGTCAGGCAAACACACGGCTTTGCTCAGGTTCACATGAAAACTTTTTCCATCTGCCCAAAGGGAGCGTGTGGTACCGCCGGGCCTGCCCCGCAGCCAGCGCGGGAGCCACCTGAGGCTGCAGGAGCCGCCTGAGGCCACAGGCCCCTGAGGGAGCTTTGGAATCGCTCCCACCAGCGATATGGTGAGTGCTGAGACTGGAGATGGGGAACCCTCGTCTCAGGGAGATTACAGAGAAGAGGTGACAGGGCTTTCCATGCCGAGGCCCTTCCCCTTTCCTCTGCTGTGACCAGCTGTGGTCGGCTGCCTCCCCAGGAAAGCCGCCCAATGTTGGGGCAGCGCTGGCAGAGGCTCCTTCTCCCGCGGGGTGCACTGGCCGACCCCAGGGCGGGCACTGCTGGCAGCACGGGCTGACCCCTTTGGGCTCAGAGGCAGCTCAGCTGGGCTTGCTTAGTGCCACAGCCCGGCTTCTTCATCTCAACAGGGTTTGTTCACACCTGACCTGTGCATCTCCAGGCTGCTCCCCTCCCTCCCGGCTCCAGCCCACCAGGCTGAGCCTGCTTGAGCACGAGCTCACTCTGTACAGAGAGCTGGGGCAAGAGCTGGTGTTTGCAGGTGTCTCCCCTTAAAAACCTAGCAAAGGGGCTGGGAAATCCCTCCCCTATCCTGAGCTGAAGTAGGGGGGCCAGGCTCAGCACTGAAATAAGTTTGATCCCGATTAGAGGAGGACAGGAGGACCTGAGCCGACGAGGCCCCTGTTGCTCTTAACCTCAGATGACCCCATGTAAGATGCCAAGTGCTAAACCCAGCAACACAGGGACCGACAGTGGCTGGCAGCATTCCTCTGGACCCACCAGCACAAAACTCCTCTGGAGAGGGTCTGGAGTCTCAGCGAGGTGTTTTCACCCCTGAGGATGGGGCACTGGATGTATAATAACTCTTCTGTAAAGTGAGACTTTATGGGGACAAATCTTTGCAGGATTTGCAGGTCCCGTGTCATCTTTCAGGTATGTGCTGGAAAACCATCACCTAGATAATGGTGCTGGGCCCTTTTTAAATCAACACAGGTATTGTGTTTCCTACATAAAATACATACCCCTTGGAAAGCATTTCGTCTATATGGCTTGACATTAGCTAAAGCCTGTGAGATAAACATCTTTTGGATGGAGAATTTGAGCTGAATTCTACTGTGGAATAAACAGACCGAAGTCCCCTAAACTTGTTTTTTGCAGAGTTTGAAATGTGTGATGAAAGGCACATATTTCTGTGGCTGAGTCACCCCTTGCAAACAGTGTCACATTAATGTTTGCCTAGAAACACCTTCTCTTGGAGCAGCCAGCCTTGACCCTTTCAGACAGCATGAAAAAAAAATAAAATTAAAAACCCCACCACATAATTTTGGTGGCTTTTCATACTGTCTGTCAAGCTTCCAAAAGCCACTTTTAGGAGCTGCCTTCCTCTTAAGGCAAGGACACAGACAGGAATTTGTATTACACCCTCAATTTCTTCTTAAAAGGTAAAATCAACCTTTTTAACTAATTGGAGAGGCTGGAAGATCATGGACTATTCTGTGATGGATGTTGTGTACCTGCTGACCCATGAAGGCTGTAAATCTGCTTCTGATGGAGGGACGCTGATTTGCATGGCCTGAGGATTGGGACCATTGGGTTTATGTTAGACAGTGTGACTTTTGACTCCCGGTTATGTCCCAGGGAGTGAGGGAGAAGAAAAACCCACTCGAGCAAAGGCAGCTGCTTGCCTCCATGTCTGTGGCAGCACAATACTGGCCTCTTAATTTCCTACTGATTAAACTGTAGGAAAACAAAATCTGCTTTGCCTGGAGAGATTTGGCTTCTGCTCAAAAGCTTTATCATCAAAATGAAATATCATTTGCTGTGAAACCATTATCAGGAGGATAAATGTAGTTGGAAAAGCAGCTATTTGTAAAACTCAAGTGGGGAGCAGCAAAATGCTGTAATTTAGGGGGAAATCTTCGCAAGAGCTCTGGAGGGCAAAACTACTTATAAAGCCCATGTTTCATCAGGATTGTCTAGTCAGTGGGTTTGTTCAGCTGCCCATCCTGCAGATACAGAAGAGTTTTCTTTGCTAACGTCTCTCTTGGTTTGTCTGAAGGATGAGCTGGTTGGCATGGGGCTGGTGGGACTCTCCAGACTGAGACCAGTGTCCCCAAACCCAGAGGTGCGGTTGGCGGCATCTTGTTGGGAAGCACAAGGCAAGAAATGGTGGTGTAGCCTCTCAGACACCCACGTGCTGTCATCAGCAGGGCTCCAGGCTAGATAGACAACCAAGTGCTAGCAAAAGAAGCAACATATATAATTCCATATAATGCCAAGCAAATAGAAGGTTGTTTTAGTCCTGGGAACTAGCCACAAGAGGGAGATGCGATTGGATGCACCCAATTATGTCTTTAATAGGCAGAAATATCGAAGAATTGAATATTAATTCAGAGATCCCTAGAAGCTCAGGAAGAAATTTCACTGCAGAAGCCTGCAGTCTTGGGGTGACCAAGACTAAGCTGTATTTAGGAAGTACTTTTACAATAGCAAAAATATTCGTGATGTCTTTTTTTCTCCTGAGATCTCCATAGTCCTAATGAAAAATTGTCTTCTTGAATATTGCCTGAATTATATTAATGACTTTGAGTGAAAAGAGGGAAAGGAAAATGTCAGCTTTCCCAAAAACCTAACAAAACAAGGAGTCAAATTTTCATTTCAAGTTGATTTAAAACAGATTTTTGATCAATGAACCAAAAGATCCCTCATTCAGACAGCACAGCCGTAATTATCTCACCCTTAAGGGCAGAATGACCGGGTGATGTTGCAGCATTTTGGAGCACGTTATCGAGATGACTTGAATCTGCTTCCCTCAGTCTATGCTTTAGGTTTAGACAAAATGTTTCCTTAAAGCTGTCAGTCTATTGACTTTCCCCTGTCTGAAAATCTTTACTATTCAAAATAAACCTCCTTATCTCTCCTCTCCCTCTTTTTTCCCCCATGCCCTACAAACCCCGACAGTCGTACCAAGAGCTCTATGGGGCTGAAGATCTAGGAAGCATGGCCAGGGCTGTGCATGCTCCCTTTAAAATCCCCTGACTCTGGACTGTCATTGTAACAATGGGGAAAAATGAGCATTTTTTTTCCTCCTCTTAGTTGCTTCTGTTACGTAACTGCTAAAACAGTATTTGGCTCATCCAGCCCATAGGTCCCTGGGGCTTTTAGACCTATTTACACACAAACAGACTAACATCCATCTGAAAGTCATCTCGGGCACAGGGAAGTTATCCTTTTGCCTCCCTAAAATAACAATCCTTTTCTGCAGGGCACTGAATAGCTGTTTGACAAAGCGAGTGCCAGGTTGGTGCTTAGATTAATCTGCTTAGACCGACTAACACAGTTGTGCAAGAGTAGAAAATACCCAGTCAAGTAAATTACATCATCCAGGGAAAAGCTATTCTAAAGAAAGCACACTTCATAAGCCTGAGCAAAATCCTACTCAGTTAAACATTTGCATATATTTACAAGCAGGAGCAGAAGCTATTTTTTTTTTTTTTCCTTGTGAAAAAAAGGGGATCTTTGAAGTTTTGGCTGACAAAAAAGATTCTGACTAAATTAATCACTGGCCAAGATCCAGGATGAATTAAAAATTCGTTATAATATTTCTCACATTAGTAGTACCAAGTAGGTAAAGTCCCCAATCCATAAGAAAAGAGGTCAAGGTGTTGCAGCACTGTGTATAGGGAATGGTAAGTCTCTGGATAAAATTGGAGCTGTCTGTGTAATGTTGCATTACTTCTACTGTCAGACCATCTTTCTAACAGCTTCATTAAAATCTCTTGTTCTTTCTGCAGTCTTAAATATGAGAGGAAAAAACCTGAATTTTGAGGGAATGAGTGAATTTAGAGACTATAACCACATCTGGATTTAAATGCTTAACTTCTGTTGACTTGTTTTTTATTGTCCCACTTAAAAATATTCTTAGATCTGGTGGTGGTGGTGACTCCTGAAGATGGCTGATGGTGCACTGCTTGGCTGCAAGCAGCTCTCAGATTTGATTTTCTAGGTTGGTCCCCTGAAAGCATTCACCAGAGGAGCTATTTTCTACTCTAGAAAAATGAAAGATGGGATCAAAATGTAAAGTTTTGTCTTGTGATGGGGCCTGGGCTGTTGCCATCATCCCCAGGTGCAGTATGGAGGTGAGCTTTCACTCAGCAACCCACTCAGGCGTGCCCTTGGGAGTGACAGCACAGCAGGCAAACACCACAACAGCCCCCCAAAAGAGGAAAAACTTCTTCCATCAGTATGTTGGAAGGGCAGCAGAGAGTGCTGGAGACAGATCAGATCTTGGTGTCTCTGTTACGATCCTTGGTCCAGAGCCTGTTCCATCCCCCTCCCAGCCCAGCGTGCGAAGGCAGCGTGCTGGAACGAAGTGGTGGTTGTGCAGTGACAGCTAAACACAACACACAGCCAGGGCCACGGGGGTCAAGTGCCATGCACAGACCCCTGACCTCAGCCTTGGCAGCTGCATCGTGCCTCTGCTTTGGTTTTGCTTTTGCAGAAAGTACTGCGTCATAGCAGGAGCTCTGCTTTGGCTGCCTGGGGTTTTCTTGAAAGCTCTCCTCCAGAAAAAAATCCTTGCTGGTGGTTTGAGCCTTAGATTACAGTTTGGGCCCAAATATGCAAGTGTGTCACATGGGGAATTCCCACAGACTGGAATAAAAGTATATAATGTGGTTGGACTAAGACTATACTTAAACTTGCTGGCTTTTTTTGTAGCTCTGTTTGAACTTCAGCTTGATGGAAAATTAGATTTAGGTTCAAATTACTCTTTCTTCCTCTTCTTCCTCCTAAATACATCTAATTAAGCACTTTTAAGTTTTAAGAACATCTAGATACTCCATTTATATTCACTTTCTTTTGGAATAACCTTTGCTTAGTACCTTTCCCTCCCATCCCTTTTCATCCTCATT
>NW_008624191.1:0-12941 GCF_000691845.1 Merops nubicus | reverse complement strand
ACAGCTAAAACTCAAAAAAAAAAAAACCAGCCACATTAGTAACAAAAAAGGATAAAATCTCTGCAAGTGTAATTGAGCCTTTTAGGATTCTATCTGCCTAATCGTGTTAGAAGAAGGACTATCAAGCTAATGTGAATTTTTAAAGTAGTTACTGTATGTTATATATGGGCTTCTACAGTGTATGCACATGGTCAGCTGGGAGCTGGAAGGATGATTCATCGTTACAAGACTTCATCTTGCTCAAGAGTTGAACAGGGTTAATCAGGTTCTTCACACTGATTCCTGCCCTGGCCTGCTTCTCTCCAGCTCTCCTCTAGCTCCTCCTTCTCCCTTATTCACCAGTTTGCTCTCCCCGGCACCCTCAGATTTAACTGCATGCTAGCACTGCATATAACCACATCTGTCCAACCTCTAATTACAACCATACACGTCTTTGCAGAGTGAGGGTCATAATATCATGTACATGCTGTTATGTGTATCACACAGAGACCTTCTGTTTGTAAGAATGAGGAAAGTCCTTAATAAGCATTATTACTATGATCGGTATTTAGCAACAGTCTTGTCACTGGTGTAAGTGTTCCTATGTAAGTGTATATTAAATGAATATTTTAAGTCCTCAGTCTTGTTTTTTTTTCTGTGCCGCAAATGGGCTGATAAATGATTGCAGCCTGTTGGGATTATAATATGAATTGACATTAAAAAAAAAAAAAAAATTCCAGCTCCATCTGTTTGGTTTATATAACTCGTGATCTCAAGCAATCTCAGAGGCAGGATTTTCCGCATAAATAGTACAATTTCCAGTAAGGAGATTATGGCTTCTTTGCTGGGAAAGGAAGAAATGACCAGAAAAGCTGTCATTTCAATGAACACAAATCATGTTCCAAAATACACAGGAAGAGAAATTTATGTCATTGAGTCCCTCTGCCCAGATGCTCCTTCTCTACTTGTCACAGAGAGCAGTATTTTGCCACAAAACACCATTCATCTTTTAAACAGCCTCGAAATGTGGTCAGACATGTTTTCTATGTATGTTAACCCCTTTAAAAAATCAGTGCTGCTATTAATATTGTACATTCTAACGTTTTTAATCCTGGTGCCTTTTTTTTAATATCCGGTGGCTTTCCATAAGTGCTGGGCTTCAGTAAATCCAGGCATTGGGAAGCATCAAATCCATTCTGTGAGTATAAACAGAGGCACTCAGAGCAGCTACTGTACAGCAGCCTGGCAGCAGCTCCTGCTGTGTGTGATGGAGAGAAAAACTCTCCCCCAGTGAGCGACAGCGCCGTGTCCACGCTCTCCACGAGCACGTGAGTTTTCAAGTTATAAAAAACACCTCTCTTTTTGATGTGAATGAGGAGGAAAACGCCGTGGTTGGCCTGTTTCTGCAGACAGACGAGCAAGTGTTTCTGCAGACAGACTGTTACCACACGTCACATCCTCCAGAGGCAAAGGTTCCCATTAAAAGGCTGCCTGCAGAAAGCATTTATTAAAGCAGCCCGCAACGCCGAGCTGCTCCAAAGCAGCAGTGCAGAGCGAGCAGCTCTGGATACCTGCCCCCACACAAACACTTTTCTAGAGAGGACCACCAAGGAGGGCCCAGCTGGGAAAGCCCCAGCTCCGGATCCATGCAGGGCTGGTGGGTCTCTGCCCTGGCACTGCCCAGACCTCTGCCAAGCTCTGGGCTCTCAGCTGGCTCCCTCCAGCACCGCTCCTGTTTCTGCCCCGATTCGGCTTTTTTTGCCTGCTGGAGCTCCCACGTGCACCCAAACCCCTCTGGGTTGTGATGGGAGTTTCTCATCTTTTACATCTAAGGTACCATTCTGTCACAGACTGAGCTGTAGCTCCTCAGCAGGTCCCTCCTTCCTCTCCTTGGTTTCTTCTCCTTGGAAAGCTGAGTGAGTCTGGTGTGTGGTTAACAGGGAATGTTGTGCTGGTAGGTCCCATCTTATTGCTTGTGCATTACCGTCTCTCTGCTGAAACCACTTCATGCCTGTGTCATGTGTTTACCATCCCTGTGCTCTCTGGCCACCTCTGTCTTTTTACCCGACCCCTGTGTGGTTTAGGAACTCAAGGACCTCCAAGGACAACTCAGCAGGATGCCCTGGGAAAACCTCCCTCTTCCCAGGCTCATATCTTTGCTTTTCCAAAACAGTGTGTAAAGAAGGAAGGAGGCCCTCACCCTGCCCTCACGTAAGTCTCCGTGACTTTAAAATAACTCTTTGTTTCCTCACTTCACTACAGGGGAAATGAACTTGGCCATGCAGATATGCAGAAGAAGTTGGGGGAGCAGCTTGCCTTGAAGTTCATGCAGTCAGCAGCATTGGTGAGCTGAGTCAAATTCAATATGCTTTGGAGAAGAGTCCCGTTCCATACCCGGGGAACTGCTTCTTACAACCTGCCACAGCAAAACATTACAGAGGTGACTCAGGCGAGCAGAGATTATTTGTGTGCAGGAGGGCAACAAAACTGGGGAGGGGTCTGGGGAACATGTCTTATGAGGAGAGGCTGAGGAAACTGGGATTGCTTAGCCTGCAGGAGGTTGAGGGGAGACCTCCTTTCTCTCTACAACTCCCTGAAAGGAGGTTGGAGTGAGGTGGGGGTTGGTCTCTTCTCCCAGGGTACAAGTGATAGGATGAGAGGAAATTGGCTCAAGTTGTGCCAGGGGAGGTTTAGACTGGATATTAGGAAGGATTTCTTTCCTGGCAGAGTGGTGAGGCATTGGCCCAGGCTGCCCAGGGAGGAGATGGAGTCAGCGTCCCTGGAGGGGTTCAAAAGATGTGTAGATGTGGCACCTGGGGACATGGTTTAATGGTCATGGTAGTGTTGGGTGATGGTTGGACTTAATGATCTTAGAGGTCTTTCCCAGCTTTAATGATTCTATGAATACAGTCAGCACCTTCCCCACTGCCTGCCCTCCCCTCTTTCATGCACATGCCCTCAACTTGGCAGCAAGAGAGTCCCTCAGTGGGAGTTATCCCACCTGGTTCCCTCCCCAGGCACACAGATGATGGTGTCCCACCAAAACCCCTCTGCCTCAGCTCCACAAAACCCCCACTCCAAACTGCTGCACACCCAGGGAGGTAAATGGAGACACAGGTTTCCTCAGCTGGTCCCCATATTCCTGGGGGGAAGCTGAATATGGAAGGGGAGATCTCTGGGTTTCCCTGCCCCGCCGGGCTCCGCGGGCAGCACATGGAGTGTCTGCATGGGTGCAAGGGCTAACCTGAGAGCTGCAATGTGCCACCACAAAGGCTGCCTGTCACCTGAAAGGAGAAGGGACAACTTCTGGCCCAGCCAAGCGGAGAAGAAAGTGGTCTCTGGGGCTGGAGCTGCCTGGGAGGAGGGAACAGGGACCTGAACCCGGCCCTGTTTAACAGCACACGCCCTGCAGAGCCACTTTGTCAAGGCCAGAGGGGTGTTGCAGCAGGTCGTGGGCTCTGATGTCGTGTCAGGGATTGGTGCTGCTGGCAGGGAGGAGCGGGCAGAGTGCCACTGTCCCGGCCAAGCCTAGCAGCCCCGCATAGCCCAAGACCCACTTCAGAGCACAGGCTCCTAAGGTACTTAGGCTTTAATTGCTAGTTAGCAACGAGGCGTTTGGGAGGAGCTGCCCAGGCAGGAGAGATTAGAGAGGACCAACAGAAGAAGAGATATTAATCAATGAGATGATTGACTTTCTCTGGTCAGGTGTCTTAGCTAATTTCAGGAAATTATAATCTCCTCATACCTCACCTGTGAGCCTGCAAGAGCTTGGCCTGGTTTCACTGACACCCAGCACTTCAGAGCTGGCCACGTCCAATCTCGGAAGCATACCTGTATCTGACACTGGCCAGAACCCTCTGACCAGCAGCTACCTCTGCTTAGCAGCAGGTTTTGGGTGAGTGTGCATATGCACCTATGAAGTACTTGCACTGAAATGTGCAGTTTTATAATTTATTTTTAAAAATAAACTGGCTGTGCTGTCTCAGACCAGATAGAGAGAACTTTATTCCTCTTTCCATGGAGCTGCAGTAGAAATTTCTTTACCATTGTATGCATCAGAGGCTGCAGGACGCTCACACTTGCTACAGAAACTCTGAGGTCATGTGGAAACTTTTCAAATTAATTAGGGCTCCTGGACATGAGATAACTATGTTTTGCAATATAAACATTTCTCCTGGGTAGTTTTCAGCTCGTTTAAATAATTTTAAGCCTATTTTTTAAGACAAGTTTGCTCTGCAGGGAAAAATAATGAAAGTTGCATGATGCAAGCTACTTGTCTTTTCTTGGTGGGGTAAAAACATGTGAGGGAATTTTTGTCTGTAAAAAATCCCTGCCAGGAAGATTAGTGGTTACCACAGAGTTCTGTGACTTTGGAAACTTGGGATGTATCCCTGAGAAGCTGACTACGTGATCTTGAAGAAGTCAATGGACTGGCAATGAGCTGACCTTTGGGTTGAGCCAAGCCTACTTGTCTGTGTTTTGAGGGCAGAGGGGGTGTTTTCTGTTGGGTTTTAGTGTTGTGGTTATGGTTCTACATTCCTGATTTCCCACTGAGAAGCCACACAGAGCAGCCTGCCTGTCCCTGCCTTTCCTGCAGCCTGGAAAGTCCTCCAGGAGCACCTCATAGGGTCTCTCTGCCCATACCTGCAGGTATGCAGGGAATGCAGGTATGCAGGGAATGCAGGTATGCAGGGAAGCAAGACCACACCAAGATGCAACATAAAAGATGTTGCTCAGGCAGGGAGGCTGGCCATAGAGGAGCCTGAGATGTCACTGAGGTGTTTCTCTCCCCCTCTCTGTACCACTTGCAGGGCTTTTCCTGGTTGGCTGAGCCTCAGGGGCACTTGGCAGATGGGTGAGGGTGTGGTGCTCTGGCCACAACAGACTGAGGGCATCATGTGAGCTGGGCATGTGTTCCTGCCCCATAACTCGGTTACAGAGATACATACAGCTCTAACAGCTACTGAGACTCTTTGGATGGTGAATTCCTGGCTTAGTTCACCTCGATGAGGTCTCCTATGGACCTTGGTGCCTAAGGGGTTGATTTTTCATGGTTCATTTTCAAGCTTAAATCAATTTAAAACCCTGAAAAAGCATTCCTGTTACACCAGGAGGGATTCTTCATTCTCCAGAAACCAGGTTCTACTTTGCTAATTAGATTTATTTTGCTGCTGCTTTGGGAGAAGATGATTTCATGTTCAGCTGCTGGTCCTATCAATAATCCACAAGCTGCTGTACTCAGTCCTACGCTTGCTTTTACTTGGGGGAGATTGCGGGCAGTGCTGCCTTCTTGTAACTTCCAGTAACAGAAATGAGTAGCAGAGATGCTATTCCTCTTACATCTTTTTTTTTTTTTTTTTTAATAAAGCCATCAGCCATGAAATAGGGATGAAATTTAACCAGTTTCTGACGTTGCTGTCTGGTTTTTCTGGTGAGGTATTTTGTTCATGATGAACTGAGGGCTTCTCAAATTGTCTGAAAATGAAAATTACATCCATGGACTAACTTCTTTTCTACTTCCAAGGCAACAGGAAAGAAAAAACTTGATTAGCTTGTGTGTATCTGTGTTGGGTGCATGAATACCAATATGTACTAACGGCTTGCACTGAGCAAAAGCTGGCAGCATAAACAAATTTTCATTTGGTTCTGAAAATGGTGAGGTCTGTGGTCATTCTTATCTAGATCCAGTTCCTACAAGATCTTTATTTCCAACGCTCATGAGTTGCCTCTTGTTGATATACAGTTTCATTACTTAACATGTGATCTCTGATAGCAAAGAGAGGTTTGATGCACCAACTTTGTCATTATGGTTCTGAATTTTGCTTACTTGGTTCCTTGGCAAACTCCTTCCATCCTCTGTTGACATCTTCTGACACAGGAACCTAGGGTTTCCTGGTCTCTGGAATGCTGTGCACCTACCATAACTTGCCAGGATTACCAAATTCTTCATTAGCAATATAGGAACAACCCCAGCCCATCCTATGCCTTGACTATTTAATTGTTTGGTTTTGGTTTTTTTTTAATTTTCCCACCTGCCAAAGTTCCCTGACAACCCAGCACTGGTGGTCCTTGCTTCATCTCCCCGCATTTCACCCTTCCTGCTCTCCACAGTGTCTCTAGCTAAAGCCTTTGGGAATGAAGAATCTGAATTAAGGAAGAGCTGGAAAACAATCAAAGGGCACATCGGTCTCTGTTACACTGGCAGAAGTGGGCAGCACAGAAGACACCAGGCAGAGTGCTCAGATGCTGCTTTGTGGTCATATACCCTGGAGCTTTTTAGTCCCTGCCTTTCCTCAGCTCTTACTTGGCCTTTGTCTTCCTTGAGAGGAGTTGTTGCGGTTCTGCTGGAAAGTACCTATTATCCCATTCGTAAGTGAAGAACTCAGTCTCTCTTCCAAAGGACCAGATCCACAAACTATTTATGTATCTAAGTCCAAGTGATTTTTATCTCAGTTGCCTGAACATCTTTGCCTATCTGGACCTAAGTGTTTTGTCTGTGGTCATGCAGGAAGTCTATGGTAAGCAGAGAAGTGAAAACACAACCCAAGCTAAAGCTGTAACTACTTGTGCTATTCTTCCCTTTGTTAGGATTTTTAGGGGCAGGAGGAGATGTCTGTTTACTGTGAAGAACAGCAGTATTTTGCCTCTGCGTTTTTATATTCAGCTTTAAAATAAAAACCTGCATCATTGCAGCAAATGATGCTTATTGATTAGCCTCTCATAAATTGGAGAGCTCATTTCAGCTGGCATTGAGATGGCTGGGAGCCAATACTGCAATTGATCATTTAATTACCTGGAAGAAAATTAAAGGAACTGTAATCTGTGTCTCAGCTCTGTTGCTATCAAGCTGGCAAAGTGCTTATTTCTCCCTAGAGCAACAATTGGTTCCTTGACCCTGCAATTTAGAAACACTGGTTTAGGCATCTCCCCTCACCTACCCACCTGGCTTTCTGCAAGGCAGGAAGCCATGCGACCTGATCCTTCCTTCATCTGCTTGTGGATCCCAGGCTCTCAGGTACCTGACACCTCTCACAGCTGGCTGGATCAGCTAAACTCACAGTTGCTCACTGCATCTGTGAAGGCTGTGGTTTCTAGGTGGAAAAACTGAGTATAGAAGAGAAATGGATCTACTATAAAAGTCATTTTTTAGAGGCTGAAATGAGAACAGGGCTGATCTTTAGTTTACTTGAATACCAACATTTCCTTAAATGTTGATTGTGATATTGACTTTCATCTTGCTACTTCAAATAAGTGAGAGATAACAATGTGTTTGAGAGAGAAATTACTGGTCCTGAAAATACAGTGAGCTCTTAAAGATTTGACCTAAACAAGCTACCTGAGTGGTCTGTGAACACAGAGAGGAAAAAAAAAAAAGATATAAGAAGCAATTGTTTTAATGATGGTGTTGCCATATCAAGAGAAGAAAGACAGCTGCTTCCAACCTGTCTTTGCATGCCTAAGTAATATATTAATTACCTCATTCCCCCGTAAATGCCTACAGTCCTCCAAAAGGCATGTTAAAACAGACGTAGTCATTAAAGCTTGCACTGCATTTTCTAATGTGTTGTGGGAAAACAAACAAACAAACAAATAAAACCTCAAGCCCTTTGTGTTTTAGCTATATCCAAGTTGGGGAAATGTTAAGTAGAAACACTTAAGAAACTGTATCATTGGAAAGCAAATGTGGTTTAATGTCAAAACAGAAAAAAAATAAATCAGAATTTGAAACAGTTCTCAATTTTGGATCAGGTAAAATAGTTTAGCCCCCTTTACATTTTCATAACAAATGAAGCCCATTTAATTTCATCTTCTGATCTATTTTGGACTGTTTTCTTGCTCTTTGTGAGAAACCTGTGGTCAGGCTGTAAAAAAACAAAGGGCTTGGTTGGAGGGATAAAAAGGATCAAAAAAGGGGAAAAGCAACCTCTTTCGGAAGGTTCCTGTGGATCATAAATCGCTGTAGGAGTCAGAAATCTGCATGAAATTGAAACCACGTCTCCTTCTGAGACAAGCATTTTCCCTCTGCTCTAGGTTATAACTTATACAAAGACTGTCGCAGGGTTCATGCTACATCTGCTGACTGCTCATCTGGTTTCCCTCACGCATCCTCAAAGTATTTCACTTGTGTTTATAGTACCTTCAAAAGGGAAGCCGGGCAAAGAAGAAAGTAAAACTAGCCGGGTAGGTATGAGGTGTTACCGGCTGATTGGCACACTGGGAGTGTCTTGCTGGCTCCAGAGGTGTTGGTTAAAAACACTTTGTTGGTCAGAAGCAAAACCATCTGGTGGCCTGCTTACCAGCATGACGACAGACTGTGCTGTGCTGGTCACTGCAGCCTCATGAGAGGGTTGTGCTTGGAGTGTGTGAGCAGAGACAAGGGGGGAAATGAAGTGTTTGTGCCTCCATCTTACACAGTAAGACCAATGGCCATGAATGCAGCGCTTGGTGTGCTCAAGAGTACTCCAGACCACGCTGAGGAGCACCAAACTTGCTGTTTAGGGACTCCTGCACCGTCCGAATGCCAAGTGGGGAAAACCTGTGCCCAAATCTCCTTTTATGCCTGGTTTGGAGGGGGGATTTAAATGCAGCTCCCTCTTGTGCCTAACTGTCTCTCTGTAAAAAGCAGTTAAGGGGCTACAGTGAAACAGGTCCCAAAGGAGAGAAGAAATGAAACTTTGCCCCAAGTGGGTGCCAAACCCTGGTCTGAGCTGGACAGGACAGAGGCTGAACAAGCATTTCTGATTCCAAGAGAGCCCTTTACCCCCAGACTTGGGCTTCTCTTTCTGAGACCCATCGCTGTGCCTGGCTGCAGGGTAGAGTTACCCGCTGAGGATCCTGAGCACAGAGTAATGTCTTGAAGGACAAAAACTGGACATGGCTTGAGCAAAGCCATGGGTCCAAGCAGCACTCCTTTTTTTTTCAGTGTTTTCCTTGTGGTTATCTCTGCTGGTTTCTGAGGCTCCTCCTCGGGTCCTCAGACTTCCCAGTGCTGGGGCCAGCCTCCCCCGTGTGGGGGGGGGGGGGGAAGCCGTGCACCGTGCCTGGCACACAGTGAACTCCTCCGCCCAGCATTGTGGCAAAGGATTGCAGCACTGAAATCCAAAAGCCTTTCTCTGAGTGATTTGTGTAATGTCCCACAGGAAGCCTGGAAGCAAACCCCGGCTCTTCGAGTCTTCGTTCAGGGCTTCGACAACAAACCTGTCTCTTCTGCAAGGATGGTTTTAAAATTCCATCCTGCTTTTTTGTCCACATCAGGAAAACCACCGTACAATTGGCAATATCTACCCAGGAGTGGCCTGGGGTTGGAAGGATGCAGCCGACTGATGAAACTGCACAGCACAGCCTGCTGAGCACCTGCTTGCCTTATGCTTTCATCTGGTACATTCCTTTCATGGGTAGAGAATCCTTCCTCCAAATCTAATTATGCTGAACTGGACGTAGTGCTTTTATTATACTGCAGGATTTGTTAAGCACATTGGTGTACGTCTCTGTGCAGAAATCATGGTGAAGAGAGTATTTCCAAATGTCTAAATGTGCACTGAGTCAAGCAGGCTTGAAGAGATGGTCATAGTCTAAAAAACATGGATTGTGCAAATGTAGAAAAGAAAAAAAATAAATAGGATCCTGGCACAAGAAGAAGAGGAGAAGTGCAAAGGTTAGTAAAGACCAGAGGAAAGAACAGCTGCCAAAGAGAGGCTGTGTCTCCCATCACGTACTCTGGTTCAGACAATATTTTGTATTTGAGAAACGACAGCATTAGGCTTTCACTACCGAAGTTTTGGTCTGAATGCGATCCAAATTTCAACTCACCTTTCTATTGTGAAATGAGTTGACTACCAGAGGTCTCATGTTCTTGCATCATTAAGCAATGTAAATCATATTTATGAGCCTGCATAGCAGAGCCATGGGTCTGCAGTGCTAGAGACCTTGTGGCACTGCTCTTTCAAGTAAGAGCTCCCACCAGAAGGGTAAGGTGTGGGTAAGGCAGGTTTTGTGGTCATATATTGATAGACTAGTATGTCCCTTTCCTTGTAGCACCGTGATTATTTATTGTGTCAATGAATATTAATTCCCTCCATGTAAGGGGCTGTACTACGAAGCAAAAGCCCAGGAAAGCCAGTGCCATGGACAGGTTGTTATGGTGACATCCCAAGTGACATGAGCTGCCAGCTCAAGCAAGATGATTGGAGGGAGTCCTTACTTCTCTTTAATACCCTCCACCTTGTAAGTCCATGCTCAGAAATGGTAAGCATTCTTCAGAGGGAAGGTGCCTGAGACAATTAAGCCGATGATGTTCTTCCCCCTGAAGTCAGCAGAAGTTTTGCCAGTCATTACTGATGGGGATGGATTTGGGTCCCAAGGATTAACGCATACAGAGCCCATCACAGTGCGGTTTGACCTGCCAGCAGACAGATCTGAAGCCACAGGCAGGAGCACCTTCTCCTTTGTTTTTGTTCTGGTTCTTTCCCCCTGCCACTGTCCTCCCCGAGCCATTTGCTGACTCATCAGCTTGTGCTTTTGCCCTAATTAGTCATATGCAAACACTATTTTGTTCAGGAAGTTCTCTTAACGTAAGTTGGGGTATGAACTTACAACAGCAATAAAGGTCAAGAACAGTGACTGAAGCATTATGTACCATAACAAGTTTCTGTTATCAGCCACCGGCAAAGCGGGGAAGAAAAATGTATATGCAGAATTTTAGCGGAGTGTGTGAGCCAGAAGTTTAATAAGTGGAAGTGTGTTGGGGGGGGGAGGGGGGCGTTTGCTTAACATCTCTCTAGAGCTGCTATGGTATGAAATGCTTAATTGCAGAACAAGTTTCCACTGACATCCTCCTGAAACCCTTGTTTTTTGAAGCAGTGTTCTTTATTATGAGCTTGGGGTAAGCATGTTTGGCATGAAAGAAATGTCTCGTAAGGAAACCACAACACTTACTCACAGCTCCTCAGCCAGTTCGTGCTGGGAAGTGTGACGTTTTGAAAAATCAGCTTGAGCAGTGTTAGTAAGCTGTAGACTGAGATTTTTCTGCCAGTGTCTTTTACTCACGGATGGCTCAGGCATTGCAAGCGTTTGTGCCTGAATGCTTTAAAATGATCAGAATCTAGGGTGAGACAGACCACTCAGCGAGGAACCCTTTTGATGTATTGCACAGCACGTGAACTTGGATAATGGTAATAAAGTGGATCCTAAGACATCCATGCTTAGGGGCACCAGAACTGTCATTCAAAAGAGTGACAGCTGTAGGACTGGAAATGAGAGCTTGCTGTGTAGGATAAGCCAGGTTCTGTAGCATTACAGCCAGACAGGCCCTGGTCTGGACCACATCAGAGATACTTGGTCTTTGGAGGGAGTGTGAGCACCAGGATTGCTGCCAAAGTGCAGAAGAGGCTTCCACTTCTGGGTGTGGGGGGCTCACCAGGAACCACTTCATCCTCACACCCATATTAGAGAAGCTGCAACCACTGCTCCAAGTTGTACCACCCTCCTCTACGGCAGGGGAAATACTCTCTGGTAGCACCACTTCACTACCGAAACGCTCCGCATGTGTTCCCCGTGGCATGTTCCCCGACATGGAAAGTGGAACTCAGCTGGGTATGTCATTTCTGCAGCTGCTAGGAGACCTTCCTCCCATTTCACCACGGCAACTCCTCAGGGGCTGTTACGGTTACTCTGTGACCATACTAAACTAGTGCATGGCTGTAGCGCATGAGCTAATTTCTTCCCACGTTCAAACTGCCTGTATTTAATTTCAAAAGATGAGGTTGTCCATGAGCCCTTGTGTGGGTCTTCTTGGTACTTATGCAGAGACCTGAGTTTGAATCTCACTTTGATTATTCCTTTTCTTGAGGCTCCAGTGAGCAGAGAACAACAGAACTATCAGTAGTCCACAGCCACACTGCCATGGGCTATTGTGTTGTCACATCTCATAAGCTAAGTAAAGCTGGGCTTTGTCAGCGTCTGGATGAGACACCTTAAAGGAATAAAAGAAGACTATAGCACCTGTGCCTCTTCTGCATATCTGCAATTATTTTGATACAGAAACTCCTTGTGATTTCTATTAAAAGTCATGCTCATTGATTTTTCTTTGACAGAAATTTGGAAAAGAAACCCAAACAAATGAACAACACAAACCACTCAAAGTTGCATGCAAAAATGACCATTCTTTACCTGCAAGTCTGGAACCCACCACAGAAGTGTTAGGAAGGTGCAGAACTGAAACAACATCCCTTTGCCCTGCAGGTGTTTCGTACACCATCACATGTACACGCAGCAGTGCAAGGCTGTTACTTGTGCCTGTCAAAGTTGCTTTTAAAAATGTATTGTCACTTCTGAGCTGCAAACTAATTAGTCTTGTAAGGTTCAGTTCCACTTGATCGCTTAAAGCCCTTGCTGGAGGAAGCCTAGAAGATGTAAAGGGCTCTCTGAGCTCTGTGAAGTCCCTCTGCCTGGAACCGTACCTTTCCTGCCTCCCACAGCGCTCAGACAAATATCACTAAGGGTACATAGCTAAAGACACTGTGGAGCCTTTAATTTTAAATTCATGGACTCTGCCTTCAGTTTTCCTCTCTCTGTGGCCCCCCAGCTGTGGCCCAGCTCCTGATCAACGGGTCAGTCGTGAGCATCTGCATGGCTGTGTCAATGCCAGATCTCCTCATCACAGAATCCTAGAAACCAGACTGACTTGGGTTAGAGGGGACCTTTAAAGGCCATCGAGTCCAACCCCCCTGCAGGGAGCAGGGACATCTGCAGCTAGAGCAGGTTGCTCAGACCCCCGGCCAACCTCACCTGGAATGTTCCAGGGATGGGGCAGCGACCACCTCTCTGGGCTACCCAGGCCAGTGTTTTACCACCCTTGGTGTAAAAATTTTCTTCCTTAAAACTAGTCTAAATTTTTTTAGGTTAAGAATCCCACCCCTTGTCCTGTCATATCAGAGCTTGCTAAAAACTCTGTCCCCAGCTTT